>NC_137023.1:52628493-52758493 GCF_032717465.1 Coenobita brevimanus | reverse complement strand
CTCTCTATCTGTCTGAGTGTCTCTCTGTAGATAGATGGATAGACAGATTGGCAGACAGACAGACAGACAGATATATAGGCTACTGTGTGAACTATTCTGATTAATTCCAGATGTTGCTTCCACATGTTTACAGGGTAACCATGCTGATACAATTCACCTTTGCACTGGAAGATTCTCGTGTTTCAGGTGGCAAATGTCACTTTATTACTGTCGTAACCTGAACTCATACAACTCTCTTTTTTTTTTTTTTTTAAGTACCAGCAGTGGTCGGAAATTGTACAAAACAAGGATAATATAAAATTTAAATGATCTGAACAATAAACACACACACACACACACACACACACACACACACACACACACACACACACACACACACACACACACACACACACACAATGAAAATTAACAACAAAATAAAAATTGGCTAATGTGTGCGAATGAGAGGCCACTTGCCTTAACGCTCGGATAACTGCATTCCTCATCGACTCACATACGCATTTTCTCAACTTTCCCCGTTATTATTAGAGACGAGAACGGAACAGAAGGTATGACACAGTGGAACAAGAAGCGATACTAAGGCACACCAAACCCGTCCCCGGCATTCATTTTAGTGCTGACGTATTAACATAACAGGATATCTAGTAAAAGGCCTCATATATCAAATTTGGAGTAAATCAGGTGAAAATTGACGATTTTATGCCCATTTGAAATTTTAGGCCCGACCCACCTGACATTGACCCTCCCACCGCTAAAAGAGGGAGGGAGTGACCTCCTGATATAATGAGGCATGTTATAGGATGCAGATTTGAAAGATACTCCTTTAGGTTTTGGTTTCATGTCGATATGACGAACTTGAAAGGAGTTATGGCGAGAAAACGATTTTTTTTTTACATTTTTTTTGAGCCTACAGCCTAGGACTTGGTCCAATTTGACCCAAAATTTAATCAGGTGATCAGAAGGTCATAGCCTATCACCCTGATAATTTTAGTCAAAATCGCACCAGTAGTTTTCGCGTGAAGTTGTTAACAAACAGACAAAGAGACAAACAGACAGACAGACAGACAGACAAACAAACAGACAGACAAACAAACAAACAAACAAACAGACAGACAAACAAATAAACAGACAAGCCGAGTAAAATCAGTATCCGTCCCCGAGCCCCTCCGGGGCGGGGACGGGTAAATATGGGTTTATGGTCGGTAGTTGCCTGTCAACAGGATGTATGGCACAATGTAAATTATTTACAAAATAATAATGACGTATATTATGCTTTACTCAGTGAGTAGTACTCATATCATGTCTAGCAAATCATCACACTGAAAAGTATTTATTATATGAGAAAATAATCAGGCTGACACAAATAATCAATCATTTTATTTAGATCACCAGAAATCGTGAATATTCATTGACATCGATTAAAGCTGTCGTCAGCACAATCAGTGCCCCCCGGCAAAAAAAGAAAAGAAAAAAATCTATGTGCTCAGTGTTGTCCATTATTTCATCACCAGATAAAGAAGAAGGAGGAGTCAGAAAAAAAATGAGTAGTTAAACCCATTGACAAATGATTCATGTACACAGTCTTTGACCTCGCAGTTAACTTTTCATATCAGATGATGCTCGTACAACATCCCTTATCTCACCAGCATGAGGTAGTCTGTAATCAAGAGGCAAAGATAGTCAGTAGGATAAGAGGGTTAACCCTTTAATGGGTGACCTATGATAAAATGATTCAAATTTCTTTTGTTTTGGAATGTAAGCTCATATTGACAGCCTTTTTAGATTACAAGCAAAATTTGCAGGGAACAGATTTAGTTTCATATATTTATGATATGTTCCCAAATTGGGAACAATGCCATTTTCATGCTCCAAAAGGAATATGGCAGCAATCTTCATCCTATTTAAATTTAATTTTATGTACGGTACAGGGTTGGAACTGAATTATGCTCTCATGATAACATTAAAGTCAATTTTATTTAACTAAATTCTGTATACTGAACATCGAATACTCTTGAAATACCAAAAACTCAGCTCACCACATAACTATTTGCCACATATTTCAATGCTCATTTTATTGTTGGTGCACAATCGTGCATTTCAGCCGTGTGTTCTTCATGCACAGAGTACATCTACCTTAAGAACATGTCGCTAGAAAGTGACTAATTCCATCGTATCTCATCGCTTTGGCTGGTGGTGCCGATGGCCCTCCAAGTCTCTTCCTCATCTCTTCAACCCTTATCATGCCTCGTGCAATTTCTCTCGTGAACTGAAGGTGAGTTGTAGCTACAGAGCGATCAGTATACTGGTGGAACCTAAAGGCAACTACTACTGCCACGTTCAGTATGCTTGAAAAATGATCCACAACGACTTCTTTGCACGTAGCCTTGGTCTGTAGGATGCCAACATTGTTTCACAGACATCAAAACCCCCCATAACTTAATTGCGCATCTTTATGAGATACAGCTGGGAGACTAGTTTGTTGCTTTCTTTCTTCACACGCCTCTCTGCTGTCTGAAGTGGGTTCACACCATAACAGTACTAGCAACAGTCACAGCAGAGTTGTCATTCCACATCACACATACTACAGTACCATTTGACTTGTAGTCAAAATATCCTCACTCACGCTTTTCAGCTTCATTCTTTGTTGGGAGAGGACAGCGTCCTGTTCTGTTTTGACGAATGGTTGCACAAGTTTGAATACCGTTTTGAGTCAATTATGTCAGTAGTTTGTGGCTTGCGAAAAAATTATCAAAGAACACGTGCTGGTTGGCCCTCTGAACTGGCTGCAACATTTCAGTGACAGCACGGGATCCCTGTGGTGACTTACTGTCACTCACTTTACCACAGTTGATGGAGAAATTGTATGGATAGGCATTTGCACGATCAAGCATCCACATTTTGTATTGAAATCTTACTGGCTTGTTCTTTATGAACTGTTTTGTACTGTGATGACCGTGGTAAGGAATTATTGTTTCATCAATACTTAGTAACTCGTGGAATACACCAATCTGCTTGCAATTCTTTTTGAATATTTCAAGCAAAAGCAACACTTTGGCCTTCTCTAAGGCACCGTTACTATTATGAGCAAGGTGCAGATAGCTACCTCTTGATGTCTCGAAATCTGTTCCTATTCATTGTTTTGTCAAACGCTGGAGCTTCCATGTCTCACTTTTAGACCAGCAATCATTTTCAGATGGCAGCTTGTGGTATCCATTTATAAGCAACAGTCCCAAGAATTTGCGCATCTCTTCTTCAGTAGCCTAACATGGAACTCTGAATTGTTTTTATCTCACTGCATACAATATAGTTTGTTCAGTCAGGTGATTAATTATTTCTGGTCCATAATAATATTCTAAAAATTTCATACGGTTCTTTGTCACAGTGCTCCTCACCCACCTTTGATGGAGCAGAATGGGATTGTAGAGACAACTTTTCATTCTTCCTCCATCGCTGAGTTTCTCCTTTATCACTCTCGTCTGCAGTATTTTCCTCCTCTACTCTTTCGTGAACATTTAGTTCACCACTAACGTAATCTGGCATCCAGTCCATGTCGAGAAAGTCATCGTCACCCACCTCAGCACTGTCAATAGACTGATCACCTGCAGCAAGAGGTAGAAACATCACATCCACTTTGTGACTCTTGCTTCTCTCAGCAGCATCTTCGGCTGTTTGAAAAAATCTGAATCGAGACACCGCTCTTCCAGAACCGGAAAAAAAAAATAACATCCTTGGGATCAATATGGATAAATTATAAAGCTGATGAGTAGGACTACTGATGCAATGGGCGAGTTCAAGTAACATCAGAAATATCACCACTAGTAAATACACACAATAAATGTGAAATGGAGTAATGAAGAGAAAGAGCTTTTCCTTTATTCTTCAGAACACTAACAGACAAATAAACATCAGTCAAGCTAAACAATTACTCAGATATTCAAGTATGTAGCAATCGCTGGCATCACATAACGAATGGCAAAAAATCGAAGTTAACCAACTTGTAAAACTGTGAGAGACTCTTGGGATCTGCGTCTAAGCACGAGTGAATATGTAGTAATACTCAAGGCAGGGCCAGTAAGCTTTTATGTCTTGGGGAAGTCTTGACAAAGAATTAGATATGAAATTAAGTGGAGTTAAAATTGCACAGTTAAAATAGGGGCTAGATTTGTGTAAACAGATGATCAGCTTATTCAAATTGGAACTTTACTAGCTAAGGCGTTTTCAGAAACTAATTCCATCATAAATGAACACGATCGAGCAGTCAGATTTAATCACTACAGTACTCTTCCTCTTTATGGGGTAAGAATGATTCTTTTAAGATTATCTTGTAATATACACGAGTATTCATCACAGGCAGTAATAAGCGGATGGAGAGGGAGTGGCTGGGATGGATGGTAAGATGGTCCTGGTGCCTGGCGGGGAGTAAACAGGATAATGAGTGAGGGGATGGGATGAGGGAGGCGAGGGTCACATCCTCATCACTTTATGTTTAAGTTATTATCACGTTAAAAAGTTCATCTCCTCTTATCCTCTACCCCAGAGGTTGTTATATTGGGGTTCGCGAAACCTCAGGTGTACGCAGGAGGGTGTCCCCAGGCTCATAATAATGGAAATAGAGTAGAGTAATATCAAGTTACTCGTACATACTACATGGGATTATATTCATTACTGAAATATAAAATATAAATACCCTTCACAATAAATCATAATACTGGTTGACATAATTAATATATAGTGTGCTGAACACAATTTTAAAACAAAGCCGTATTAATACCAGCTAAAATAATAAACGGAATAACCATTTCCACAATTTTGGAAAGGCCATTGTCGTTCCATTCTGTACTTGATAATGTGGTAATGTAGTACCAGAGTATATTCAGCGTCTCAGTAATGGGGGTATGAGTCCGTGGTCTGATAATTCAGGGAATTCCTGGGGAGAAAAAAATTTGATATCTTGCACCTGGGAAGCTGACAGTTCCAAAGATGTATTTCCGTAAGCTTAGTACGCTCTTTAGTACTTAATCCCTATGAAGATGTCTACAAAGAGCAGCCAAACTTCTTCAGTCCTTTGACTTATTTTTTTAATTTTTGCTACTTCCAGACGATATTAGTCAGCTTAGAGGAAACTTATCGAACTCTGGTGTTAAATACTGTATAGTTTTCACTGTCCCTTTCGCACCAAAATATCTCCCCTATGATAAATGAATTCGCCTGAAGGTTGCAAGAATTAACCAGAGAAATACACCTCCTGATACAAGGGGTTGATATTCAGTTTTATTTATTTCTACAGTGTTTGTCGATAATAAAATGGAACAGATAACACGCAAGAGAATGCTTGATGTAATACAGAAGGCCAAGACAGAGATAACTTTCAAAGCGGTGACGTGATCTGTTTTATATTTGCCCCTAGCAGACGCTTTCATTAGGTTAGGAGAGAGTTTTCAAACTGGAGGGTTGATTTATAGTTTAAATTAATCCTCTCAGGTATTAGCTCAGGTGGGACCAAGAGTAAATTAAGAAAGGCGCCATGGGGTAGAAGATGTTTACCTTTAACAACGATAACGTCTTTTTCATGTTAATCAGGATACCACAAAGCTATTTAATTTAATGGAGGAAGGGTCTCTAATATTGAAGTGTTACTGAAGGCTATATCAGAACCCTTTTAATCGAGTGAGTTTGACTCAAGCTGATTATAGTCAGTCGGAAATTGCCAGAATGAATTTTAAATTACGTCTTTATTTAGCTAAGTGTAAGTCGTAGAATCCTAAGAAAGTTAATATTATCACCAATAACCCTCTCTTGGTCAGAACAACTTTGGTATTCTAATTCAGCTAGCGCCAGACGATTTTGTTCCGCCTAAATAGTCAAAGGAACCTAAGTGTTGCACCACTGACTGCGAAAGTCGATTCTGGTAATTTGCACCGTGTAATGCCAGATTATTTGGTTTCCTCCAGAGAAACTCCAGACAGGAAATATAACCACCTCTACTCCGTTTAACTTTCTGCATAGACAATGATGTTTGTATTATAGAGTACCTAACGTCAGACGATTTTATTCAGCAGAAGGAGACCCATCGCGGCCTAAGAATTAGCACTTTTACTGACACCGTCGCATTTACGTAATACATGGGAAGAGAATCCACAAGGTACCCCTAAGATGAATGAAATCGTTCAGAGGTAGCGAGAACAAAATAAGACTTCATTGCACTGTAGGGTTTAACAGTTTCCAACCTCTTGTTTACAAGCCTATTTTAAGCTGAATAAAATTGTCTGACAGGAATGATATATATATAAAATGTCATTGCACTTATTGGATAAATAGCTGTAATTTGTAACCTCTTCATAGGAAAGGTCTTCCTCACGAAGAGTAAAACTTTTTTTCGGCATGAGTGATATATATTAAAAAAAAAAAAAAAAAGTGTTTCTAACTCCTTCACTAAGTGGTCTCCCTAGAAGGGCTGCATCTTCAAATCTGAAATTTCAGTGAAAGCAAAACCCTAGTTTTTGACATGATCTCTAAAACACATTATGGAAAATGAAAACACATTTAACCATTTTGCATCGTTGCAATTGCACGTGTACCCTGCGGTGCAGTGTAACCATTTCCTATCCCCGCACGTATGTTAGCATTGACAGTCGTAAAATAGGGGCTTGTGGGCACCTTTGCTTACTTAGCTTTAATAATACGCCTGGAAGTTTGACGGGCTTAGAGGTGTGACAGTAATGGTAATACCAATTTTATCGTCCATTTAGTTTCAAGGGAAGTAGACTATCTTCACCAGAAAACTTAAAACGTATTACAGCGCTTCTCGTGACAGTTAGAGGCGTATACTCGATGGCTGTGGAGATTTCATAACACCTCATCGTTTCCGAATTATTTGACACATTGCGTATTACTATCCACTTGGATATTACTAATGTAATGTGTGTCGATATTAACACCCTTACTCCAGTAATGTATTGTTTTATTCTTGCTACCTTAAGATGACTTTATGAAGCTTTGTAGAGACGTTTCGAACTGAAGGGGTTAAATGTAGTCATCATTAACTCATTCACTATTAGAGATCCATCCTAAAATTGAAAAAAAAAAAAAAATTGTCTGTTCTTGTCTTGAGTAATATTAATACCATCGTGTTGAAGGGGTTAAAAAGGAGTAAATAGCATACACGTAAAATATCACGGTATTGTATGCAGAATATAACACGAGAGAAGAAACATGTCCATATTTCTTATGCCAGCGAGAATAGAGGTCCAGTAGGCTGTTTTCCTCAGTCTGGCGGCCAGTTTCATCTTGCGGCTCATTTCCCGTAACTCAGTGGCAGAAAAAGATAATGCTATGGCTATATATCTTATCTGTAAGACTTTATCGTGACTAACACCATATTCCAGTATTAATCTTTTGATACAACTCAGCATTTGATATGGAGGGATGGCAGTTTTAGGCCAAGTTAAGCGGGCATTGTACAGTACAGGTATCTGCCCTGCTACTGCCATTATTGACCCAAGACCAATGAAGGTGCTATCTGCGGAAGACTTCATTTCCGGGGAGAATCTTGTGGTTTCACTGATCTGGGTCCTGATTCACACACACACACACACACACACACACACACACACACACACACACACACACACACACACACACACACACACACACACACACACACACACACACACACACACACACACACACACACACACACACACACACACACACACACACACACACACACACACACACACACACACACACACACACACACACACACACACACACGTCGGCGCATAACCGCATGCATATACACACAAACAGTGATATTACTATACAAAAATCTGCAGGCTAATATTTGTTCCACGGGTATGGAAAAGGTAATCTAGATGCAACAATAACTCGGAATAATTTACATTAATACAGCGTAATTCAAAAGCCACATGTCTTCGAAATACCTTGCTCTAAGTCTGTCATTTTTTTTTTTTTACGTGAGTGAGCCACTCCGTGCTGTAAACTTCAGGCAAAAACTGGTAATGCTAGGCTGGGTAAGAGTCTTACCTAGCCTGGCATTACTGGTCATACTCAGAATCATAACACTTATCCGAAAAAAAATTAATAATGATCTAAACTTTGCATTACATTCCTCGTCAGTGATTATACTGTCTATCCACTCTTCCTCTTCACACCAAACATATCCCCATCCATACTCACACCCACACCCACAACTCTGACCTGTTACCCCCTCCTGCACCCTCTTCCGACTCCAGTTTGACTTGTTTGTAGAAAGACAAATAGCATGCCAAACGACGAAGGAAAGAGCAGAATTAAATAGTATTATTTATTTGGGCATGTAGCACTTTTTACAGTAAGTATTTAGTGAATTTTATGATACTGGAATAACTGAATGTTTATTTTAAATTTAATTCCTTTATGTGCAGCGTTTGGGAGGTCTGACCATTTTAGCTATGGAACGCAAAAATGAAAACTTAGGTATAACTATTACTCATGCCTCAGCCAGTCTGAATTCTACCCTGGTTAAGCAAGACAGATACTGGAGAAAACTGTAGTTGATCATCATCATCATCAGTAACCATTATTCGAGTCTAAAATGTGAAGTGATGAATTGATCTAAAGCAAAGAAAGAGAATGGATGGAAGTGGGAGAACTATCAATCAGTGTACACTGAAATTGCCAACATAATCATTTCACACCCTACCAGTCTTTAAAATCCCAACTCCTCTTCACAAGCGCATTCATCTTGATATTTTTTTTTACCTCTTCGGTGATGCACTTCCCACAAACTTGTCGGATAGTCGTTTTATCGATTATATATAAAAAAAAAAAAGTGGGGAGGGAGGGGTGCTGAACGAAATCATGCACGTCACCATCCATCTCCTTCGATCCCTTGTTTATTTCATAGCTTGACAAACTTTCATGCCTCTCTCGCGCTCTGTTATGTTTTATATCGTTACCTTTTTTTTTTTTTTTTTAATGTGCTATGCCTTTTCCTACATTGAAACTCTCTGAGCTAAATATAACCAATTCACTACGAGCACACTGACCATTTTAAATATAGCCTTTTCGGTAAAAGCACATTGACCCTTTTATCAGTAGCAGATACTGTAAATGCATACATACACACACACACACACACACACACACACACACACACACACACACACACACACACACACACACACACACACACACATATATATATATATATATATATAGAGAGAGAGAGAGAGAGAGAGAGAGAGAGAGAGAGAGAGAGAGAGAGAGAGAGAGAGAGCTTTCCCTTTGGGAAATGTAAACTGCAGAACTGATCAGGAAGGAATCGAGTTGCCACAGATTTTCTGGGCACACATAGGTATTGCACCGATACTGAAATTGTGAAACAATTTCTGTAGATCAAATAAAATAACATCTAGAAAGAAATTAGATTTGACGTCATCACATCTGAGAGATGGGTACACCAATGAGTCGTAAAACTAACTTAATTTGTGATGAGGGGACACTAAAGCGACTCCAAGATAAAAAATGGTGCAGGTATTCATGCGGATCTAATACGCCGTCACCCATATCGCCGGATCTCATTTCTCACTGAAGAAAAAGAAAAGCCTTTATTTCCAGCCACCCACCAGTGGTTGGATCCACCATTCGTTACTTTCTCTTTCTTTTTCCCATTGAAGGCAATCGTTCATTTGCAATTTACGGTAAATAATGATTGAAAGCATACCTTACCACAGTTTATTTTACAGCTATAAACTACAAACCAACATCACCAAAGTCAGAGTAATAGAATAAAACAATTCGCGTCCGTTGCTGTTTTTCAGTCAATAATCAATAATTATGTGCATACCAATTAGAGAGAGAGAGAGAGAGAGAGAGAGAGAGAGAGAGAGAGAGAGAGTTGGTTTAGATCCATGCTCTCCCCCTTTCCTCATTCCGCTTCCTCCTACTTCGTGTATGGAACGTTTTAATGCGTATTGGTAATGACTTAGCCTACAGTTTAATAGCTAATCTGATGTAGGAAGTTTCAGCATATGGTAAATTCATGTCATCAATTAAATAAGGAGATAAAGAAAGCAAAACTTAAACGCAGTGAAGCACTTGTTTCCCTTAAACATCGGTGTCCAGTCCCACAGAGTGAATAAGCACACACACACACACACACACACACACACACACACACACACACACACACACACACACACACACACACACACACACACACACACACACACACACACACACACACACACACACACACACACACACACACACACACACACACACACACACACACAAGGAAGCGAGGGACCCAGTGCTCGTAAACTGTCTCCTCTGTTTTATATCATTCGACCCAGCACTCTGATATCAACACTTTATTGTTACGAAGACCAGAGTGACATAGCACAAATTCAAGCCCTCATCATTAGTGTTCTTGCTGGTGATGCTAACAGGCTTTTCAAGGATCAGATTTACAGAGTTAGAATTGGTTGTCTTTCGTATCTCAGATTTGTTTTTGAAGGACGGACGATGGAAATGCCTGTGAAACAAATTTTTATTACGTGAGGAAAATTGTCGTATATTATTGTTTAGTTGCTTTTATTTTTCTGTAGAATGTATAAGCGAAACAATATACTCTTTTCATCTTGGCTTTACCCAGGGATTTGTCCGTCTGCAGATTATTTTTATGTAGCTGAGTGGCAGAAAACAAAAAATACTGAGGCTTAACATTTTTTCCATAGTATTTATATTCTAGTGTTAATCTATTGTTACAACCTAACATTCATGACAGGGGGATGGAAATTTGGTGGCAATTTGAAGTGAAATGAATACAGCTACTACTCTTGTTCTCCCTTCGAAATGGCGTGAAATTATGCTTAGAATTCTCTCCTCTCGAAAATTACCGCAATTCCTTCTGATCTGAGAGGTGAAGATCCAGTTGCGTTTATGTAACTGGGAGGAGTAATATCGGTCCATTTTGGGGGTGAACAATTACGGCACCCTTACACAATATTCTGAGAAGTTAGATGGGGTCAGAAGATTACACCACCGACTTTTAAACGCCATTGTTCGCTGTCTCGATGTTTATGGTAATGAAGTAAATCGGTTTTTATGTCTCTAACTGTACTCCTATTAGCGTTGTTTGTGTGTGGGTTATAGATTCATCATCATATCATCATCATCATCGTCGTCGTCGTCGTCGTCGTTGTTGTCGACGTCGTCGTCGTCGTCGTTGTTGTCGACGTCGTCGTCGTCGTCGTTGTTGTCGACGTCGTCGACATATATTATACTCTGCGTAAAATCTAGCAGCCGTGAAAGAAAAATATTCATTGGTATGTATTCAGCCTAGCAGAAATGCCGTAAATTGTATAAGTAAGCTATGAATTCAATTAACCCTTTCACTGCAGTCTTCCTTAAACTGAATAAAATCGTCTGGAAAGGACAAGAATAAAATGAAGTACGTCATCGTAATGAAGAGGTTAACAATGCTAGGTGACATGAGCGAAACATCCATTCAGTATAGATTGAAACCTTCGAAGTTCTTTGTTCCATCCCACAAAAGAAGTCATCCACAGTTCATTCCATAAAGTTTTGTGGGATGTGGCTCTTTTGTTGACTGTCAAACATTTTATTTCGGATTTAAGTTTTTTGTTTCCTCAGCTCCCATATCTTAATTTGTCAAACACTCACTCACCTGGAGTTTTCTTTTCAGTATGGTACACAACCTTTATAATTATTTGTAAATTAGCTTTCTTTGGCTGTCGCTCCTTTGAGGGTATTTTCCATCTCACGTTTCCTGAAGTTTCACACACACACACACACACACACACACACACACACACACACACACACACACACACACACACACACACACACACACACACACACACACACACACACACACACACACACACACACACACACACACACACACACACACACACACACACACACACACACACACACACACACACACACACACACACACACACACACACACACACACACACACACACACACACACACACACACACACACACACACACACACACACACACACACACACACACACACACACACACACACACACACACACACACACACACACACACACACACACACACACACACACACACACACACACACACACACACACACACACACACACACACACACACACACACACACACACACACACACACACACACACACACACACACACACACACACACACACACACACACACACACACACACACACACACACACACACACACACACACACACACACACACACACACACACACACACACACACACACACACACACACACACACACACACACACACACACACACACACACACACACACACACACACACACACACACACACACACACCTCAGACGCTCGACAAAAAGAGGAACCAGGGAACATTAGGGATTCAGAACGCGGTTGCCTCAAACTGGGTTGCCGCTGTGAATACCAGACTCTTCATTTTACCGTCAGGGAGTTACGGGTGTGGATTATATTGATTTCCCTAAGCCCCTCGAAGCCATGGACTTTATTTTTCTTCTTTTTTCGAATTCATTGACTTTTCTTCCTCTTCTTCTTCTTCTTCTTCTTCTTATTATTATTATTATTATTATTATTACTATTACTGTTATTATCGTTGCTGTTATTGTTATATCTGTTCTTCTTCTTCTGCTACCACTTCTTCTTCTTTTTCTTCTACTACTATTACTTCTTTCTCTTCTTCTTCTTCTTCTTCTTTTGCTTTACAATCCTCATCTTCAGCTCATACACTTAGATATCATAGGTAAACAATTTTTTTTTTTTAACAAATAGCCACAAAAGGACCATTAGGTATGTTGCTGTTTGCTTTTTTTTTTTTTGTACTTTTTCTCCTCCTCTTCCTTTTCATCCGCCTCTTCGTCCTCCTCCTCCTCCTCCTCCTTCTTTCTTTCTTTCTTTCTTTCTTTTTTTTTTTTTTTACATCGGCATGCCATTATATTCACAAAACGAAGGATGTATGGATGTGTACGGTTAGATGTAGTATTATAGCCCAACAAACAACTCTCATAACTATAGTGCAAATATACTAACTTGGCAAGGCTAGGCCACACCATCAACTACAGTTGTGAGCAGTGACGAGTGGCCTTCAAGGAGTCACAGGCGGAGAAAGTCAGGTACAGTATAGGGAATCTCTCTCTCTCTCTCTCTCTCTCTCTCTCTCTCTCTCTCTCTCTCTCTCTCTCTCTCTCTCTCTCTCTCTCTCTTTATCTCTCTCTCTCTCTTACACACACACACACACACACACACACACACACACACACACACACACATTCCACCATAAAATCTCTCTCTCTCTCTCTCTCTTTTACACACACACACACACACACACACACACACACACACACACACACACACACACACACACACACACACACACAAACACACATTCCACCATAAACTTTGTATATATTCAGTGACCGAGTGGTTAAGAGGAGTGATGTGGCGTCTGAAAGGGCTGGAGTTTGATCGCAGCCTGGAGTCGAGAACAGTGTGATTTTTTTTTTTAACTCTTGAATCCTTTGACGTCGAGTTTAGCTTATTCTTGCTTCCGTCAGATGATTCTATTCAATTTCGGAACGATCTATACTCAGTTCACTTTACCTTGGCCTCAAATTGCTATCCCTCCATCTTGAATGCTGAGTTACAACAGATTGACACTAAAATATGATGGTAGTCACGGAGAACTGCTACAGAAATGATGTATAGTCACAGCATTGTCTTTTACGGCCAGTGAGATATGTGACAGTGACTGTAAAAGGATGAAAAATGTGAGCCAAGTTTAAATGAATGAAGTGTGGTACTGAAGGGGTTAATTAATGTTTATGGGTAGGTTAACCTCTCGGTTATTTACCACAAACACCACATTATCCACCACCACCATACCTTACCAAAATTTCTACAAAGACACTCCTAATCTCATTTGTATTCCCATCCATTGTTGACAATTTAGCCATTTCTCCCCGTTCTTGACTCCCCTCCCTACCTCCCCTCCATTATCCTCTCGTCTCGCCTGCCCAGCCGTGCTATGCTAAGTAAATCCTCCCTGGAATTTTCCATTGATTTTGTCCATTCAAATAAGCCCTATGCCCTATTCTTGTACCAAATAATATATACAAAAGAGAAAGAAGGTAAGTGATTAGTGCCATGCACCTGGAATTGGCTAATTATCACCTGACAACACCTCACGTGCACTCGTTTGCTTATTTTTGCTGTTTATTTCCACTTGAAATATGCCGCATAATCTATTCTTGTACCATCATCCACCCACTTGATGTAGAGCTGCCCACTTCTTCCTTAGCCTTTATCATTCTATTTCAGTGTCTGCCCTCCTCTCTTCATATTTCTCCCATCTTTCTTGTCACTTCTTATTGCTTTTCTTTCCTTTACAGGTGGCTTTACATTGAGTGACAAGCCAAATGGTGTCCTATAAGCTTAGAAACCATTTACTATGCTGGGTGGTAACCATATAACCAAATCATACGTGCTCCCTACGTGTCAACAAGTGGGTTGGTGGAGGATTAGTGCCCCTCCCCATAAAACAAATAACTCGAAGTCAAATGGCCACCCCTTATGGGATTGTGGCGTCTGGCAATAGATAGATAGATAGACACCAACTTCTTTTTCAGCACGATGAGGTTTCACTTTTTATCGTTATCTCAAGAATATTTTTGTGTTTACATAATAAATACTTTCAGAACTGTAGGATAAGTTATAGGCTTCACATTTACCCCTTTATTGATTGGGGTTCAGGTGTCCTTGACTGAAAAGAATCGTCTGGTTGCAGTGAGAATCATTTGGAAGTGACGTCCTCGGGCTGAAGGGATTCATTACAAGCGCCACCAATTCCGGGACGGCCAGGTGGAGCACAGCACGGCATAATACAACACAATACAACACGGAACGTCACAACACAACACAGTACAACGGAACACAACGTAGGGTAATACATCACAACACAAAAAGATATACCGGTATCAAAGCACAATACAACACAACACAGCACAACCCATCATAGCACAATGCAATACAGCACAGCACAACAAAACGCAACACAATATAGCACAACACTGCACAATACATCATAGCACAACGCATCATAGCACAACACAACACAGTACGATATAGTACAACACAACACAGCACAACATAACACAACACAGCACAACATAGCACAACACAACACAGCACAATACAACACAATACAACACAACACAACACAATACAGCACGACACAGCACAACACAGCACAACACGTTGTGGCACAGCACAACACAACAGCCACTCAAGGTAATGACGACTGGAACTACATTGAAGACGGGCCACACAATTCACCCACTCTCTACTTACACATCCAGCTGATTAACCCTTTCAGTTCAATGATGTTCTTTCTTTTTATGCTTGCTGCCACCACACAAAGTCGCTGATTACCTGCACATTTCACTCACTGCTTACCTATACATCGCACTAATTAACCTCTCCAGTACGATGACTTAATGTATTCTTTCTCCCCCCTGACAAAATTTCACTTTCGAAAGATCTCTCATATACTGATTGATTCATATTAACAGTTGGGTAAAATCAGTAACATAGGAGGGAATTCAAGAGAGATATTGTATATTACAATAATGTTTCCAACTCGCTGTGAAGAGGGATGCCTTCTCGTGGTGACACTGATATAGTCGGGCAGATCCATAGATCAGTCATACAAACGTCCCTCAACTCCTTCGGAATACTCTAAGAGAAAACTGGTGAAATTCGACAAAAAACAATTTCAGCCTGCAGCCCACCGAATTCATTTTCGGATACGCCCGGGTTCACAGCAGCCACATCATTTCGGACAACACAGACCCCATCCTCAGAGAAACTGTAAGGGGAGAACTTCTTCTTCTTCTTTTCTTTCTTTCTTTTTTTTGTGTATAGTGCGTCAGCTGATGTTATCCGCGAAGTCCGAAAGTTAGAAAAAAAAAAAGAAAAATCCATCTTTCTCCTGTTTTTCCATCCCATCCATTTCGTATCTCGTGGTGACAGGATGGGTGTCTAAGGAGCACATGATAAAGAGGCATCATCGGGTCCCTTCAATGAAGTGGAATGATTTAGCTAAAAAAAGAAAAAAAAATACCAAAGAATGATTAAAGTTCCATAAATCCTCCTGTTCGAAATGTTTCTTCTCTGGCTGAATAAAATTTTCCGAAAGCAAAGGGAATAGGTGAAAAACGTCATCGTGTTGAAAGCGTTAGTTGATACTGTTTCTAATCTACTGTGCGAGAAGTTACCCCTGATCCATTTCGCAGGATGGGTATAGTGAAAAAAGATGTCATCGCGAAAATACTGTCTTGTAATTATGTCTCATACTCCCAGACGATTTTATTCAGCGTAGGGATGGTCTCTGTTCGGGGAGATGTTAAGTTACTATATCAGCTCTTTCAGTACGATGCTGTCTTATCACATGTTTTTCTACTGCTTTACATATTTTATCAAGGACATGAGAGGTCTATGGTAGTGAAAGGGGTTATCGCATCTTCGACAATATCACACACACACACACACACACACACACACACACACACACACACACACACACACACACACACACACACACACACACACACACACACACACACACACACACACCTTAGTTCCGTTTCCATAAACACTTACTTCCCTCTATTGCTTATATGATCGGCTGGGTTCGGGCGGAGATGATCATTCCCCGGCGCGTCTCGCTGTCTCCTCCTCCTCTCCACAATTCCTCTTCTCTCCACACCCAGGATCCCGGTGTACCGCACCTGTGTTGGAGGGCGCCCCGGCTGTTACTGTTGTTGTTGTTGTTGAACAGCTTCATGATCAGCTCTTAATGAACAGGCCTGGTTAAACATAGGTATCCGATTCCAAAGGTAGGAACATAATTCTTACACACCTAACCTGTTATGCATGTCTTAACTCCTTCAGAGGACGCCTATTATATTTTTCCTTGCTGCTTCCTACGATTTGACTCAGTCTGCGAGAGAATTTTGGAACTAGAAAGGTTAGAGTCAAACTTCACCAATCCCTTTAATACAAGCGAATCTTCTGTAAAGATAAAAGTCTGGTAGTGACAAGAGTAAGTTTTAAAAAATGCCCTGTCACAAAGAAAGTTTGATATGTACTGTATGGTGTGGAGTCCTGGCCTATTGCACTTCTGATGGTAAGAGTTTCCAGACAGCTTTATTTATTCTGGGTGAGACTTTTGGAACAGGAAGTTTTAGAGTCAGCCTTCATGAATCCCTTCGGTACAAGGGAACCTTCCTGTAAAAAAAAAAGTCTGGTAGTAGCAAGGGTAAATTAATGCCTACTCTCAGAGAATGGTTGGAGAATACTGTATGGTGTAGAGTCGTGTATTATTGCATTGGTGAGTGGGAGAGTCCCGGTATGCTGTATTGCTTAGGGTTGCTTGAGATAATGATGATATGTTTTGGTGCAATTTTGGCGATGATGTTAGGGGTGTTTTTGGAAGGTGACGGTGTTAATGATGATGTAATGTGCTCCTTTGGTGGTGATGACGCAGTACTTTTAGTTCGGTCGGAGTGGTGTTCGTGATGAAGTAAATTGTTTCTTTTGGTGGTGGAGTAGTAAACTGTTTTCTTTGGTGGTGGAGTAGTAAACTGTTTTCTTTGGTGGTGATGGTGTTGGTGATGAGGTTATGTGTTTCTTTTGGTGGTGATTGTGTTGGTGAATAGGCAGTATATTTCTTTTAATGGTGATGGTGTTGGTGATGGGGTAATGTGTTTCTTTTATGGTGTTGGTCTTCAGGTAAAGTGCTTCCTTGCTGGTGGTGTGTAAAGTGTTTCTTCTGTTGCAGACAGATGTGGGCTAGGAATACTTTGGGCTTGAAACCGTTTCTGCTCAGAGGCACTTACATACATACATACATCAATAAGCTACTATCATATGTATCAAATTACAGTGTCACAAAACATGAAGGAGAACGTTGCTGCTGTATTTTCAGTTTATCAAAAGAATAAAAACAGATGCCATTTAGATACCTAGAGTGTGCAGAGGCAGCATGCAGATTATAATACTTTACAACAACTAGTTATATAATATTAAAACAGTATTCACAGAATTCATTTGCATATTCAGTGGTAGTAGATATCTATTGCACTTTTTGGCCTAGCACATTCTTAAACATCATTATATTATTATATTACTTATCTGGGGGGCCTCTCACAAGTTTTGGGCCAGAGGCTTCATCCTCTTTATCCCTCATGTAAATGTGCCCCTTAGTTGCAGACAGTGTTGTTCATGAAGTTATGTTTCTCGTATGTGCTGATGAATCTTCTCTTCATTTCTACGTAGCATTTAGTAGTTAGGCGTTATACTGCGTGAGGAGAAACTGTTTAGACTTTCTTTGATATAATTAATGAAATTGTGTGTGTGGAGAAACTGTTTAGACTTTCTTTGATATAATTAATGAAATTGTGTGTGTGTGTGTGTGTGTGTGTGTGTGTGTGTACACAAAAATCCCACAGTGTCTGTAACAATACAGACACAGTGCGTAATAATAAGAAAGAAGCAAAAGATTCCTACAGCTCTCTTTAAGCACGGAGACATGACATCTCCACTTCAAACCAACACTCAGACCGAATAACTCAATTTGTTATCCACACGCACTGTAACCCTAATGCCCTCATACACAGCACTCAGCACCTTACTATCTACTCCATATATTTTTAAGAACCTTCCACATTCCCTGTCTAACCACTCTTTCATGCTGCCTCCAGATTCACACAGGTAGAATACAACTTCTCTTCCGTGTCTAGATACTTTTCCACTTAACACCTCAGAATGAATATCTTGTCGACTCAGCCTCCTCCCTTCCTAAAAGCCTCCTTGTTCTTCTCCAACTAATTCTTCCGTTATTATCCTAAATCTGTCGAAAAATATCGTATCATATATTTTTCTTGTTACACTGAGAAAGCAAATACCGCTTTGATTGTCATACACTTCTCTTTCCCCTTTTCCTTTGTTTAGGGGAACATTTATACCTGACTTCCAACCCTTAGGGACTCTACCTTCTTCCTAGGCCGATCTGCACATCTTCCATATCCATTCTACCAATAACTCCCCCACGTACTTCAGCATTACAGCACACAATCCATCGATTTCGGGGTTTTTCCCCATTTTGACTCTCATCATTGCTTCTACCACTGTATTTCCGCACTACTGATCTCTTCCTCCTTAATCGCTCTACTTCTCCCAGCCTGTATTTGCGCCACTTTCATTCTCTGTATTCATCACTTCTATTATGCGTTTTCCTTGTCTGGTGACTTATTCTCCCGTCATCAACATTATGCCATTTTTATTTTTCACTCATCATCTTCCCCCGTTATCACCTTATCTTACCTTCTTGACTTTCCAAAACACTTTCTTACATTCACTTCAATATACAGTACACTTAGATTTCTTCCTAACTCTTCGTTCATTCTTTTCATAATCTCTCTTCCTAGTCCTTTCATCTCTCTCTTCATCTCTATATAGAACTCTTTTTCATCTCTCTACATCTTTGATTCCTCTACTGTCCATCCAGTCATTATGTTTTGTCTCCGTCACAGCTCATTTAACTCTTCATTCCATTATGCTGTTCCTTGCACCTCCTTACGTCTCCTCTTCACCCCACATACTACCTCTCGTGCTTCACAGATTTCTTTTGTGAATAACTATACATTACTTCCTCTTCCTTCATCTGCTCCAAAGCAGACAAGCATCTACACAGTCGCTCCCCTATATTCGGTCGTGTATTCCTCCTCTTTCCACACACACACACCACAAAGCCCGCCAGGAGACAGGACGTGTGTGCTGGGCAACCCCCAGGTCCTGTCCTCCCCACTTACTATTTTTTAACAAGCCCATACACCACTGCCCGGGCTAATGTATGGCCCGGCCTGCACTATATGTGCAGGAAATCTTCGAACGAACGAACGAACGAACTCCTCTTTCCCATCCTCCTGCAGCCTTTCTATTCTCCTTGCAGGAACTACACCCTCCTGTCTTTCTTTTCATCTGTTCGTCCAGTACTCTCGCTCATGAATCGCCCACATGCTTATCAGTAACTGTATCCAGAACGGTTATTTGGACACACGTTGATATAACATTTTTTGCTTAGAATTGCCGCATCTATCATTTCCCAAAGCCATGCCTTTTCTTCCCCGGACACTATCTATCTATCAGTCAATCCATCTATATCTATAGCTACATCTATATCTATCTGTCTATTTATCTATCTGTCTATCTATATTCCTGAACTAAACTTGTTTGACCTTTTCACTATAATTATTGGAAGTATTACTCTACAAGGATACAACAGAATAGTAAAGCTTATTCTGAATAAACTGTCCTCGTCTAATCGTCGTAACTGAGTTATACAGAAACAGCCCGGTATGAGACATTAGGCACACTGCGTATACAACATCCTCTTTTCTAAGTTCTTGTGCTGTTATAAAGAGAAAATACCCAAATGTGGAATGTTTCTTTATTCTGTAAAGTTGAATACTATCCCCTTTTTCCTCCCATCCACCGCCACCACCACACCGGCAACCTGCTAATATTCACCTGTGCGTCTGACACAGTCACTGGATTAGCTTCCTAATGAACTTCCCGCATTATTGGATCGCTTTTTGTGTCCCCGCGGATTACACGTAATTACATTTTGCGTTCAGCCCACAAAAATCTGAGTGATTTCCTAATGCGTAGTCGGTGCGAACCTTTTGCAGTGGTACTCTCAATATTAAAAATTTCATTGGAAACATTACATCCATGTTTGTATTTGCCATTTCCCTACGTCCACCACTGCATTTTTATACACTGCAGAAAAGCATTTGGTAGCTTCGTCTATATTACATCGTCAAATTATAATAAAATAACAGTGTTTCCAGCAACGGACGGTAACACATTTCCATTTTCCTTTTAAAGTTTCTAAGGAAAGGTAAATTCTGGCATTAAGTGAGCCACTCCTGAACACCCATCCGGAACACGTGTTGGTCCTGGTAAGACATTGGATATGTATGGTTTGTATTAAGTAATCTCCAGGCACACCTAGGGATATAGCTGATTTCCTGTGCGTAATTAAAGTACCCAGAGGCGGGGACACACACACACACACACACACACACACACACACACACACACACACACACACACACACACACACACACACACACGCAAGCTCAAGAATACCTTCTTTCCCTCCAAGCACACACTTTCTCCCTTTCAGTACACCTCTCCGTCCATACACATCTTTTCTCCATGTAAACAAACTATCTTCTCTCTCTTACACTTTCCCGCCATCAAAGCATAGCCTTCCACCCTTTAAAGATACCTCTCTATTTAAACGTAAGCATTTTCCCCTCCATCTTCATCCATTCCTCTAAAATACTTCCTTCCATCCAAAAACACTTTCACTCTATCTGACGTTACATTCCTTTTAAATAACATTTACTTTCTCTGAAACACATTTCCTCTCCTTAAGCACATCCTCCCACCTTCGAAACACACAAGCTCCCTCTCCCAACACAGCCACTACCTACACTAATTTTGCATATCCACTTGGAGAGTTTGATGCAGATGTGTCCAACTACCATTGTCTTCTAGTTAGCATGTAAATGTTGGGGTGAGGAAGAGGACTGAGGGATATTAGAATGGATCTTAAACTTAGGAGAACTGTGGTCTGTCGCTCTCGTCTTTGGCAGTGCGTTAAATTACAGTGCATAGTGTGGTAGAGGGAGGATAGTAATGTATGGTGTGACAAGGTGCAGTGTGGCGGTGTGTGTCGTGGTAGTGTGACGTGTGACAGTGTGAGGTGTGCCATTTAGAGGTAAGATAATGTGGGATATAGCAGTGTGTGAAGGTGGCAATGAGTACTGTGGCAGTGTACAGTGTGGGACGCGGTAATGTGCGACATACAGTGTGGCACTTATTTGGCTTGGCAGTGCGAGACGTGGTAGCAAGGGATGTGGTAGTGTACTCTGTAGTAGAGTGAGACGTAACTGTGAGGCTGGTGGTGTGTAGTGTGGTAGAGTGTGTGTAATGGTAAACTGTGTGGTGTATTGTGATTGCATTATGGTTGGGAGAGACTTCTTTCACCTGAAAAGATAAGAAAAATCTTTAGTCAGTGCTAATACTAGTGGAGCTTATTGTTGATACAAGAAGACTTTTGTGGGGGAGTTTTGTTATTTGGGAGACAAGTTGTGTGCTGGAGGTGGGGCTGGAACTAGCTCTGTGGCTAGTGTGAGGAGCGGTTGGAAGAAGGTCAGGGAGCTGTTGCCTCTCCTGACATTGAAAGGTCTCTCTCCGTGCTAAGGGATCTCTGTATGCGGCATGTTAGGAGTGTAATGCTATATGGTAGAGTGACCTGGGCAGTAAAAGAAGATGATATTCACAGGCTCAAACTTACAGAAATGGCAGTTATTAGGTGGATGTGCAGTGCAGCCTTGAAGTGCGAGGCCTGGGGAGGTTAGGTTTGCGATGGAAGAGTTAAGAGGTAGGATGGGACTGGAATGTATTAGTGTTGTGATGAGGAGAGGTAGATTGAAAAGGTTTGGGCACATGGAGAGGATGGGGGATGATAATTGGGTGCAGAAAGTGAGAATTGTTAATGTTAGGGATAGGGTTGCGAGAGGCAGACCGAATAAGACCTGGATTGAGATTATTGAGTGTGGCCTCAGGGATAAGGGACTGAATAAGGAGGCTGCCAGAGATTGAGCAGCATGAAGAGCCGCAATTAGTCGACCAAGGCCGACGCATCCATGCATGTTGGAGCCTTTAAAAACGAAACGAAACGAAACGAAATCGCCTGGTGACAGCTAAAACAAAACTAAACAGATGTACTCTGGACTGACCATTGCAGCAACATGTTGCAAATACACACACACACACACACACACACACACACACACACACACACACACACACACACACACACACACACACACACACACACACACACACACACACACACACACACACACACATATTAATTTATCTATCTTACATTATCTCTGTATATATATTATTTATTTGTATATGGAGAGAGAGAGAGAGAGAGAGAGAGAGAGAGAGAGAGAGAGAGAGAGAGAGAGAGAGAGAGAGAGAGAGAGAGAGAGAGAGAGAGATTCACTTCGTTGGTGCTCGGACGAGAGTGGGTATTGTTTTACTTTGTGTGTGTGTGTGTGTCTGTGTGTGTGTGTGTGTGTGTGTCTGTGTGTATTTTGTTTCTGGCTGCTGCCAGGTCACTAATCAGGGGACTGACCACATGAAGTTCTATTCTGGGAAACCAGCCTTGTAAATGTTGATCTCTGGAGCATTTCATCTTGGCTGACCCATGTGTTTGATCATCTGCTGCCAGGTCTGACAGGTGCCCTATCAGATGTTCTGGGGATGTATAGCTTAGCCCGATGATTTGTCTGTTACAAAATGAATTACCTCATAACGTTGTTTCGTTCGGTCCACAACATTCGTCAATCATTTATGGTTATTCTTTTGCGGGATAATTTATAATTTATAATGAAGAACAAACATTTTATGATGGAAAATAATATATGCTGATTGTGGTAATTACGTATCCTAATCCTACGTGCTTAAACTACGGGGACTCTCTACTCTTCAGTCTAGAGGTCTTAATCTCCATTCTCATTCACTTCAAGGCTCCTGTCACATAACGCTAGTAAATGGTTCCGAACGAAGTGAAGCTTCACCCTAGTTTCAAGGTATTACTGAATCATTAGTTTGTCCCACGTTGATTTACCACGTGTTGGCAAGATATCAGATACTCCATGTAAACATGAATAAATGAAGCAGACAGCTTCTTAGCTTCACTGGGACTTGTAATTCGAAACTATTTTATGGCATCATACTGCTACATACATTCCTTATGATCTCAGGCTCCTCTCTGCACTTCATGTCTGGGCTACGAACTCAGCGGTGCCAAATCATTACTTTGACAATAGGCAGTTTCCCTCATAGCCCACTGTATTATAATAATAGAATATATTGTAAATTACCAATGTTTACTGTTGCTATTTTATATTTCTCTTCATACCTAATATCAAAAACATTCACAGTAGTAGAGGCAGTGTAGGATTTTAGAACAAATGCATTAATTACCGTGGCATCACCTCTGACCATCAATTAGGTGTTTCATAACCATTCTCAAACACGTAGTGCCACATCTACCACAATTCGACCTTGTTGCCATATTTATTGTACTTGCTGGAAGAGTCCTCAGTGGGAACTAGTAGAAAGTCAATGTTTTATTTTAAGAAAATACAGATATAGTGAGGTTATTGATTATAT
Source organism: Coenobita brevimanus (assembly GCF_032717465.1). Classification (NCBI taxonomy): domain Eukaryota; kingdom Metazoa; phylum Arthropoda; class Malacostraca; order Decapoda; family Coenobitidae; genus Coenobita; species Coenobita brevimanus. The sequence goes on along the minus strand of NC_137023.1, from coordinate 52,734,094 downwards.
TAAACACAAAAATGAAAGTACAATGGGTCTTACTATAAAGAAAATAATTTACTTATTTTATTCTGCTGTCTGGCACAGTTTTCCTAGCATCTAAATGGAATAACAAATCCGTAGATAGAATTATCCTACTTGATAAACCAGGTGTGACATGTGGTAGAGGGATGAAATCACAGGACTTCCTTGATATCGATTTCTTCATTCTGTTTATAGGAATTTGCTTGTCCACCCAGGTATTGACGCCGACCAGTGCCCCGGAGGCTGAATGGACATAGCCACAAATCCTTCAACACTGACCTGTGAGCCTCCTGTACCAAATACCTTGGAAAGTCTTAAGTTGACCAAAATGTTTAGTGTATTGATTATCTCTGATAAATCTTATGGCCTATGTCCTCAAAAATTAACAGTGAATTATTTTCTTTCCGAGACGAAGACGGATGCTGTTTCACCCTGCCTCGCAGTGACCAACACACAGTACGAGCTACTCAGTTGGCATTATTACTGCAATGGATGCAGTTGTTGAGTTATGCAGTTTGAAGGGATAATCAGTGTTTCAAATATCCTTTTTGGAAGCACCTACTGTCATAAACTCAACGCGTATGCAATAATTACATCGCCATTATTCATAGAGAAATGGTGCACATAATTCAACACAACAGCCAGCAAGAGTGTAAGCTGTTCAGAAGGAATGATCTAATATCTAACAGCCTCTGTGTGTAATAAAACTCCAAGTGTGTTATCTAAGGTCAATAATCGTGAGGGGAGCTGACGCTACAAACAAATTAAAGTATATGAAGACGGTGAGGTGTGGCGGGAGCTAAGCCACGATAACCAACCAAGTCCAGGCAGACACTGACAACTGACCCCGCCCACCAACTCCTCGACCCAGCCCACGTACCGCCCAGCACACACCCTCCCTACGCCTAACCTGCCCACCCAACCTGTGTGGCATTCATAGCAATGCACGAGTGTGGGGAAGTAACGGCCCCTTCGCCTTAATTTGGTGGAAATTTTTGTCATTTTGCATTTTACAACTCGTATCTCAGTGAGAAAATTAGACAGTATACACTGCGTCCCTGCACAATTTCCTGAGAACTTCTGTGAGAAAACTCCGTCATTTTCTAAAGTTAATCTTTTGTTACAGCGCCACACCGAAGATGGAGAGATAACCTTAAGTTAAATTAAAGTGGGCAGAGAATAATGATGACAAGATAACCACAAGCTGCCTCCTCCCCCCCAATACCATTATTACAGTATTATTATTATTATTATTATTATTATTATTATTATTATTATTATTATTATTATTATTATTATTATTAATGACTACCGTAACATTATTTTTCCAAACCTTCTGTCTACCGTCATATTTTTTTTTTTTTTTTTTTTTTTTAGCATAATGGACACTTCTTGCAGTAAAGCAATCTCTCACCCCATCCACAACGAAGTATGTCTTTCCCATTACCTGCTACCTCCAGAAGATTATAATGATTTATGGAGAGGTCTTGTAAGGAAAAGTAATAAGCCATCTCTTAACACCATTACTACTATAGCCTTTTAAAATTTAATTCTTGTTCAGATCTGCGGAAGCCTCGTTGAAAAGTGGTTGCGAACGACGCCAATGCCCTCATACGACTTGGGTTAACGGAGCTTGTTTGTAATCGCCCAATTAAAATGGGTGCCGGAGACAAGACTAAATTATAACATTCGTCGCCCTAAGACGCACACAAACCACAAAGCCAGCCAGAAAACAGGACGTGTGTGCTGGGCAATCCCCAGGCCCTGTCTTCCCCCTTACTATTTTTCAAGTCAGCCCATACCCCACTGACCGGGCTAATGTATGGCCCGGCCTGCACTATAGGAGCAGGAAATCTGTAAACGAACCAACGCCCTGAGATGGAGACTAATGTAGTATCTGTTCTAACCCTTTGATTAGGGTAAGTTTATCTTAAAATTAAAGAAATCTTTCAATAGCAGCAGTAAGAGCGTAATAAAGATTGGATCTTACTGAAAGGGTCTCATGGGTACTGTATTTTCCCCAAAACTTTCAATGTTTTTCTCCAAGATATATATAATCGTTCGGCGGTTCCAATGACGATACTGTGACTCAACCACAGCCGAATAAAATCGTCTGGCGTTAGCCGTAGCAAAGCAGAAAAACTGGCGACCATGAGATTTTAAAAATATGTCATCTCGTTGGAGGTATTTTAAGAGATATAAGAACGGTATTACCAATATACAGCCAGAACCCAGGTGATCTGGAAACGCAAAATAAATGTATCAGAACTCTTACAGGAACAAAGATATCCTCGCCATTAAAAAAAAAGACAACAATAACTCCCCAGAGGTTTGAAAAAATGTGCGATAAAAATACCAGTTCGAGGATATACACGTGCACGTTTGAATTTTTGATAAATAAGTGAAGACAAAAAGATAGGGTGGGAACCTGAGCATAAAACTACTGAGTCAGGTGAATGGAAAGTTGAGGATAAAACTTCATGTAAAGCAAGGGAGGGAAAAACGGAGCCAAGCACACAATGCCGAGTAAGGGGGGGGAGGGATAAAAGGGAGGGAGAGAGCGAGGTAGGGTCAGAGACGGAGTGATGGAATATCGCGGCAAAGGGATAGGAATTAGGAAAGAGGAGACGTGTAAGGGAGAAGGGATGGCAGAAAAGAAGACATAAAGGATGGAGTTAGGACAGAACTTTCAGGATTTTTTTTTTTTTTTTAGCTATGTTGAAGAGAGGGAGCTTATAGGTGAAAAAGGGAAGGAGGAAACAGGAGACGTTGAAGACGGAAGGTGGTAGAAGAAAAAATATGTATATGACAAGATGACGGATATAGCCAGGAGAGAATTCAGGGAAGTATGTAGATCCTTGAACAGTATATGACGGTCCGTAATGCCATTCAGCAGAGAGGGAGCTGATGGGAGAGAAAATAAAGAGGAAAGATGAGATGTGTGAGAGAGGATGGAGGAAAAACAAAGGCACTGAAAGATGCAGTCAAGAAAGAAACTTAGGGATATACGCAAAATATTTGAGCAATAGGAATGACTCGTCGCAGTGCCTGGCTCTGCAGGGAAAGGTGTCAATAACAATCTCTTCTGCTGCGTTACCAAACTAGTTATAGTGTGTTGGTAAAAATAAGTGTGTGGTGAATCAGAATGTGAACGACGATCGTAGACAGGACTTAGTACAAGAGGTTCAACAGTATTTATTTGTAGTGGTAATATCATCACGCTCGTCAAGAGCTATCCTTCGGGAGGACGATCCGTGCATAACGTATGGGTTCGCATGAACAGTTAGTGGCGACTCAACGATCACAGTAAATGTTTTGGGGATTTATTTCGAAGTATAAATCGTAAGGGATAATCGTGAAGAAATAAGTGTGCAGGAGCAGATGAACCTGAGTGGATTATTACTTCGTATACAATGCCCTCGTGCTAGTTCTCCTGCGGCCTATAGCAGGACTGACTCATCAGCGTTGCCAGTGCCTACTCTGAATAAAAAAATGCTTGTACCTGGCACATTTATGATAGGTAATGGTAACTTGTCATAGGCTACGTCATTTCAGAGTCGATGAAAAACCCCTTCCACACCCTTTTCAGCAGACTGAGCCGTTCCCGCACCACACAAAAATTGGCAAAGAGGGTGGGGGGAGGGAAAGAGCACTACGAGTATATAGAATTCGCCTTGCATTTGCGAGGAATCAGTGTGGGCGACCTGATGCAAGTGATGGAGAGCCAAAGGTCGAGTATCAGAAAATGAAGGGCATCGTAGGCACCCAGTCCTTTAGCGAGGATGGTTGATACTGAGCAAACTAAACCTAATATTGATCTTATAAAATCAAGAGGCAAGAAAATTGTTTCATATTAAAAACAAAATGGGGGAGGGATAGGAAGAAGAGTAATAGTATACACTTAATGATTTGCAAAGTCCACTAAAATTATGTTTGGCAATAGTAAGAATGAAATACAAAAAGACATGGCGGTACTGAATTGTTAGGGAAATTAGTTGTATCCCACATGATTTATAACACTCATTTCTAGTGAATCAGTTTGTAAAATGGAGCCGGAAATTTCGAAGTATTGGAGGACAGTTGAGCTAGGCAATCTGTATGATAGGTGTTCAGTTTGTGTACTCCCCTTCTCTTGTTTTTGGAGGGGAAGAGGATTAGGATGATAATGGTAATGCTGCGCTGCTGCTGCTGCTGATGATGATAACATTTCAATCTACCTCTCAATCAGCAATCACTTCTTAACAGTTTAAAAAAAAATCTAGCAACAGAAAGGAAAACACATAAAAGATGTCATGGTACTGATAAGGTTAAACTCGACTCAGTGGCGTCCTCAATAATGCCTTAACTTGTTCATCCCCGGTCAGGCTCCTGCTAAAGCTCGTCATCATCATCATCATCATCATCATCAAGAACATGATTATAATCATAGATTATTCTGTTAAAAATGGGAAGGGCGGACTTCATAAATAAGAAAAAAAAACACACACAGTAGGAAAATTACTATGTCCAGAGACTCGAAATGGGAAGATTAATCTTTTAAATAGTATGACTTATTTTTCTGGCGTATTCTTTCAACTTCCAAACGAGTTTATTCAGTTCAGGAAATGCCTCTTTTGCTGAAGGAGTTAATGAAAGATACATCCAACTCTTCCAAATCAGTCTCTATATCCAAGTAGAGATGTCCAGAGATAGCAAGAATAAAATATAAAGTCTGTTAATATCTTTCTCGTTGCAGTTAATTTATCTACTCTTTTCCCTACTGGTTCAGATGTAGTCTCCACCTGCTTGCCAATTTACCTCTTACTTTGTGCCCTTTCTCACCATGGGACATACTCACATGTCTTCTTCTCTTCGTTTTTCTTCCTTCATTTTTTTTTTCCCTCTTTCTCGCATATGGTACCAGTTAGTGCCTAGTCTTTGGCGAAAATGTTCAAAAATATAAGGAGTCTTCCATTATAATTTCTGTCTCATATTGTTGGAACTTGAGGAGAGGCTGCCGTAGTCCAGAGGCTTAAAGGGAAGTGACCAGCATGCACTCCACGGTGGCTTTACATGCTCCAAAAACTTCTAGTCAGCCCTAGGAGACGGAATCCATGCGTGAGGAAAGGCCGTCGCTCAAAATAGGGTGTTCTAATTTACAACGAGTCCCTTCTCTCTGTCTCTGTCTGTCTCTGTCTGTCTGTCTGTCTGTCTGTCTGTCTCTCTCTCTCTCTCTCTCTCTCTCTCTCTCTCTCTCTCTCTCTCTCCCCATATACAAATAGTCTATATACAGAGATAAAGGCAGATAGATGAATGTGTGTGTGTGTGTGTGTGTGTGTGTGTGTGTGTGTGTGTGTGTGTGTGTGTGTGTGTGTGTGTGTGTGTGTGTGTGTGCGCACAAAGCTACTGTCCTAACAAATGTGCACGTCGGACATGGCTCTATTCACTTCAGTGGTACAGAAGTGTGTATTGACCCACAACACTCCCACCTCAACGCTAACAACTTCCCGCTGCATCATTTGTCACATTGGCTATTATCACAAGCTTCACCGGCTCTTACTGCTGATGGTAGACTGTTACCAGGCGTAGATAGTTATTGAACTCGACTGGACTAGCGTATTCACTACTGGTAAATGATTGGACTTCTCAACGATCGGCAAAAGCTGACTAACTACATACGTCAACCACCATACAATGACGTCCTCCCTGGGCATCGTTTGATAGGGGTGACGAGAAGTGTTGCTTGTCTACGGTACTGGGAGGAGAATTTTTGGTAGCAGAGGGAATGATAAAGACAAATAGATTACTGATGTTTTTCTTTGATGTGTGGCAGTTGTTGGTTGCCGTACCCTTCCATAAACCCACTGTCATGGCATATTAGCACCCTTGGTAATTTCAGTATACAGTACTATGTGAGAGTCTTCGGTCTCAAGAAATCCAAGAGTTAAGCAGTACCTTGGTAGTGTCATAACTCGCGAGGAGTATGAGAGAGGTGGCGAGTTTTAACCTCAGCTGTTGGGGTTATGGTTAAATATTGGGATGTAAAATGCTGGTACTCAGTGATGGACTGAACGATCTTTGTTTATAACCGGATACATAACTATATAATAATAAAATGGCTGTTTCTCTTCCCCATATTTAAAGTAAGGGTCCTCAGTTAAAATAAAAACTCCAATCTCTCTTGAGCTACCAGGGCATAAGGCTGTACTGTCGACCAAATCCCGTAATACCCACCAGGAGGAGGAGGAGGAGGAGGAGGAGGAGGAGGAGGACACAGTATTATCTATGGGAAAGAATTAAGGACTTTGTTGTTTATGGCTACCATCCTGATCTAGCATTTTTCTTGTATGTGAGGGCTAGCTTTGTGAATTATTGTTGGTTTTTAAACGCAGCTGTACTGTATAATGATGCAGTAAATGCATCATGGCAGCCAACTTACTTCGACAAACTATAATGGGCAAAATTTTTAACGAAATACAAGTACTAAATTGTATTATGATCAAGATAAGAGAAAGCTAAACCAAAGTCGAAACTCCTTCTAACCATAAAGTAACAAGAAGATGCATTCAGAGAGTGCAACATCCTTACCCTGCAGTGTGTCTAAGGGCGAAATTATGATTTTGCCCTGTGACCTTCAGCCGATTCTTTTCCAAATCGAACCTACTCAGTCCTTTCTTCCCATCAGCTCTCCCACCAAATATTGTTCAAAGAACGTCAAAACTGCTAAAGCTGACATCACCCTGTGACACTGAACTTTAATCTATTCTTCTTCAACCTGCAAGGTTTTATCCTTGTCTAACTCTGAACTCTTCTACTATGTGTAGTCCAGATAGGACTGAAGCTGTTCCAGTTACAGGATCGAACCTTTGACTTTACCCTGTGACCTTTATCTTCGATTGATTGTTTTAAAATCGAATCACTTCACCTTTGTCTTGCCCTAAACCCCTTCACAGGGTTTAATCCAGATTAGATCAGAGCTGTCTAAGTTGCCATGGGCCTGTGACCTCAGCTTTTGTCCTGGTGTTCTCCGTAATAAAAGGGCATTTCTTTGCCTGACTCTCAACCCTAGCACCAAACTTGGTTAAATGGATGAAAACACTTTTAGATATAGTAATAACAATGACAGATAGGAACACACACACACACACACACACACACACACACACACACACACACACACACACACACACACACACACACACACACACACACACACACACACACACACACACACACACACACACACACACACACACACACACACACACACACACACACACACACACACACACACACACACACACACACACACACACACACACACACACACACACACACACACACACACACACACACACACACACACACACACACACACACACACACACACACACACACACACACACACACACACACACACACACACACACACACACACACACACACACACACACACACACACACACACACACACACACACACACACACACACACACACACACACACACACACACACACACACACACACACACACACACACACACACACACACACACACACACACACACACACACACACACACACACACACACACACACACACACACACACACACACACACACACACACACACACACACACACACACACACACACACACACACACACACACACACACACACACACACACACACACACACACACACACACACACACACACACACACACACACACACACACACACACACACACACGTGCTCCGAACAAAACAATAAACTCGCCGCGTTTCAGTGGTTCCAACTGGACCTCATCATTATCATCATTTTCATCATCATCCGGACCTTTTTTTTCTTCACCTAAAAATGACGTGAGCTACGATCTAGAAAGAAGGGAAAACGCAAAACAGACCAAAACATTTGCGCATTTACAGTTTTTTTGAAATTTACCTTTGCAGAAACACTTCATAATCATACACTGGCCTAACAGAGTCAGTTCGTCAGCTATCAGGTAAAAGGGTTCCATTAGAGTAATTTTGGTTTGGGCCCGAGTCCATCACCCCTCATTACTTGCAGAACTACTAACTGAAGGAGGTTGTGATCATTCAGCGCTAAGTCGGTGTTATTAATGTAATAGTCCTTTCAAGCTGAGGACGCATTCCATATTCTTGCCGTTGTCAAAGGGTTTTAATTAGGTAACGGGATACTTCCACCTTGAAGAGCTAATTAGTCACCGTCTTAATTTATCCCTTTACTGTCAGAGGTGCTTCCACAGTTACAGTAACATTATCGTGTGGCCGTGTCCTGATTATGCTGATAGGGCATCGAGCTCAAATGGTCAAAATTGCCATCGAAAACTGTGTACTTTCTAGTTTATACACAGTTTTTTAGTATGCTCTTGTGGCACAGTGTCGAGTACCATTGCTTAAAGGTCGTCTGACGCCAACAACTACGTGTCTCTGAGATGGTCTTAATCCTTTGAATTGCTGGATTTCTCTCCACAAAGCTAAACTATCTGGTGTTAATCTGAGTTAAATATCCAGTTGTACCAAAAAACAGAGAAAGTGTTTTTGGATGTAACAAGGAACCCTTTGACTACTAGGATTTCCCTCAACTGAGCAAAATTTTCTGGTGTCAGCCTGAAAAAAATACCGAAGAGCACCAGTCGCAGAGAAAAGCTAATGTAATTCACGGCATCATTGGCCTTTCACCTCAGCTCAGGGACGTTGGTTTCCACTTTACTGTTACAAAATCTTGAGACCATGTTCAAATGAAGAAAAATCCCTTGTACCGAATTCTGCACCTAATTCTTCCAGTTTGCAGAGGCCCTCCTAGGCCAAGTAAAATCGTCGAAAGACAGCAATAAAAAAAATATGTAATACACTGTTAAAGCAAATGGCTGAAATATTAATAAAATATAAATCGTTGTATATTACTGATTTAATTTTGTATCGGGTGAGAAGAGCAAATACTACACTATAAAGTGCGGTATGTTAACTCTCATAGACTTCTGTGACATATTCTTACCTGAATAAAGTCTTATGGCGTCAACTGGCATAGAATGAATACTAAAGTTGGTCCACCTATGGCAGGGCTGATGGTGCAAGATCTCTATTTTTTTTTTCTATGTCCACCTTAGATTTGTGATTTTCACATTTTTTCTTATATCTTTTTCTTTTTTGTCTGTTTCTTCATTTATTATTCTTTATTTTTGTTGTAATCACAGACTTTTACTCAGTTTATGGGTGACTTTTCTAACTAGACGGATCAGTATAGCCTTGATTAAGCCCTTCACTGCTAGACATCACTCCAAAGGTGAATCAAATCGTCTTGGGGGTTACAATAAACTAAAATATTACATTATTAGAGTGAATTGGGTATCTTACAACTGGCTAGCTGTCTTGGAGATAGTACATACACTCTAGCGCTGGTTCTGTTATTTGGGTGAAATTTGTCTGTAATTCAGCTGACTCAGTTTGTTGATCGAGGTAGAATGACTTACACTGAAAGAATGAATTACAAGATGCCCATCCTAGAACTCCTGCTTTTCATGCTACAGTGGGTCCGCTGTCTTAAAGGTGATGTATTCCCCTTGAGTTAGGCGACGTTTATCAGTAGTATATTCCTGTTACTTCCAGACGATTTTGTTCAGCTTAGGAATGGCCTGTCTTATGGAAGGGGTCAGTGAAGACCATTAAGGAATACACCTCTCCGGATCTAAGTAACACAGCAAGAATTAAAAAAAAAGTAATCAAATGGTTAAGTTAATGTTTACCTATAATTCAGCTGATTCAGTTCAATGATCGAGGTACGGTGACTTACAGAGAAAGAAATAGTTACATTAAGCTTGTATCACTGCAGTGTTAGTTACTTCTACAAAGCGACAGCTGTTTATTTTCTTACCCAAAGGCTGTTAAAATTGCTCCATAATCACGAGCCATTAGGTCGAAATGTCAAGAGTTTACCGCTCAATATTCCATACGATAAATGTCTTCAAGTAGAAGTTGGCACATGTAGCTATTACAAGATGCTACGACCTTTGCCAGAGACTGCTCTAACCGGCAGCCACTACGCCTCGCACGTCAAGCTTTCACTTCCCCGGGCCCCTCACGACAGCGAAGGAATCTGAGAGCTACTTTTTTATCTCCTTTAAGACAGTGATATATCTTTGGCTTAATTACTATATTTCCAGACTTTTTTTTTTTCTTTTTTAATTCTTGGGAGACTGTTCATAATGGAGGCGTCATGGAAAGGTATATCTCTCTTCTAAGGATTGAAAAATGTCTCCAAATCTGATTAAAATTGTGGCCATAAATGCGTAACCGGATTCAAGAGGTTGTATCAGAGAGTGAGGAGGGGTAGACAGGTCCTTAGCTTTTGACGGCCATTTATGGTACACCTGTAATTGTCAGTTGTGATTAGTCAGCATCTCAAACCTATATTCAAAGTTTATCAATCTTATATCATGATCATCATCGTCTTCGTCGTCGACAGTCGTTGTCGTCGTCAGTCGTCGTCGTCGTCGTCGTCGTCGTCTGCAGTAGTCATCGCCATCACCATCGTCACATCATCATAAACACATACAGTAGTTCAGAAATTAATGTAAAAAACTGGGGACCCGACCACATTTTGACGGTCTCAGCTTCAGTTTCATTTATACGGTAGTGTCACTTTTGTTTTTTCTTGTTACCTTCAGGCGATTTTATCCAGCTTAGGAGAGACTTTCCCATCTGAAGGGGTTAGATACAGTCTTCATTAGCTCAGCAGAGATCCTTCCTAAGTTGAATAAAGTCCAAGTGATGGAGTACTTAAAATGAAAATTACGTCAGCGGAATGAAGGGGTTAATATGGTTTGTTTGGATCTCAGGACGCCTCTTGTACTACCTGGCTTACCAGTTATAGTCAGTCTGTTGTTATCTGACGGAACTTGGCCTCTCTTAGTCGTGGTTGCATGAAATTTGATGAACCTTAGTTATGAGACACAAATGAGCATCGTTTGTTACTAGTCAAATCAGCCCTCCAGTCCGACTATAACTGGCCATCAAATGAGATGAAAGGTGTTAGGGATCTTTGCCAGAATAGAACAAACACCCTATGCCTCTGTCTTTGCCACCCCTACCCATTTCTCACACTTCACCACAGTTCATCAAATTCTTTTTCTGCCTTTCTTCATCCACTGTTGACTAAGTAGTAAATGGCCCCCATAATTAACAATAAGAAAACGATAACCACGCTATGCGGACAACCACTTTTTTTCTTTATGAATCCCTCTTCCTAGGATGATTTTATTGCCTTTCCATAGTGAATTGATTCAGTTCTCTTGAAACTACTATGTTTTTGGTGTACAGTTTCCTCATTAACGATAATAACTGGACAACATGGGGAAGAAGGCCTGTTATGTAGTCGTCAGAACGCATGTTTCTAATCGTTATAGATTGTTTAACCTTAAAAAAAAAAAAAGACCTCGTATTGGGGACGTTAATGAATGCTGCATTCATTCTCCTTCGGTGAATAACAGAACCTAATGATGGGAAGGTATAAGGAAGAAAACTTCATGGCAGTGAAGTGATTGCGAGTTTTCTCCAACGACGAAAGGCACACGGTGGCCAGAAAAACATGCCCCAAAACACAAAGCGCAATTCCACAGACAGCGACAAACAGCCAAGAAATACTCGTACTGCAAGAGAAAATGTCGGCAAAATGATATACCTTCTACAGTTCGGAGTGCAAATAACAGCCCTGGACAGACGAGGACGCTGACAGAGGAAGCGAAATTCTGGTGAACAAGAAATGTGAGAGGCTTGTTCACTTTAACTCCTTCCTTCTGGTGACTCTTTTTTTTTTTTATACACAAGATGGTCTGTAAAAAGCGCTCCATTACAAATTCAGTTGACGTCTGTTTATGTGTTGGTGGGACGCCTTGACTTTCTGTTGTGGGAGTCGGAGTAGGAATTGAATAAGAGATGCAGGAGAGACCTTTATATCACTGACTGAGCCATCTCCCCAGCACAGGAGAAACTGCCCGGCCGAGTGGAATGAGAAAAAATCAGAACAAAAACGGTGAAGGCGTGGAGATGTTTGTTGAGGAACCCGACGCCATTCGTCATGTTGGTCCACTTGTTATGTTCTCTCCCCTAATTACTTACACTCTCTTGTTCCGCGCGCGCGCATACACACACACACACACACACACACACACACACACACACACACACACACACACACACACACACACACACACACACACACACACACACACACACACACACACACACACACACACACACACACACACACACACACACACACACACACGAGTTTAAGCACATAGAACTATAATTAAAGAACCACAGATAAATTGTCATCCAACAGTGTTTGATTATTTTAAATATTGTTTCATATATGACGCTCGTAAACAGTGCCCAAGACAGTTTAAGGGAAGTATGAGCAGCAGAGAAACATGGGCAACGCTACGCTATTGTAACACTCCATCTGACCAAGCACAGACCCCTCACCTCCCTGGACACCTGACCAAATCCATAACGGCCTTCCACCCCCCCCCTCTTCCGTATAATACAGAGACATTAAAACTTAAATATTTCAGTAGTTTATCCAATGAAGTTATGAGCAGATGTGATGAAATTATGTCGTGCTTTTTACGTTTAGGCAGCAGCTTTTTTATGATCACATAATACGTAGTCATGAAATTTCATTCATAATTAGAAATTCGTGTAATCATTTACCATGAACAACTTCTGCCTCCTAGGTGTAATAGCTGCAAGGTTTTAATAGAAAAATGCATTAAAATAATAAGTTCTATGTATTTTTGCAATTTCAAAACATTATGGCATTCTAATTACCAAAAGGACCTGGAGGCATACTAACACACACTGCTGTAGAGTTTGAGGCCTATACCAGTATTAGTTTCTGAGTCCTAGCCTGGAAACGATTTTTTTTTTTCTTTTTCATTATTTAATAAAAACTAAAGATACAGCGTTCTACTTATCAAAAGGCACCAGTTCACTATAGGACACATAACTGTGTGAAATTTCATGACCCTGAAGTGAATGATTTCTGAGTTCTGGCCCGGAAACGAAATCTCCACATCCGGCCTGCTGCCCAACTCTACTGACAGACACCTATTGATCCCAATGATAACAACACCCTCCTCTGACTTTGTCAGGTGGAGGGTAAAAATGACTGATGGCGTTGTTTTACACAAGGGCAAATATATGCTAACGCTCTCATTAGTACCGCTATGTGCTTTGTAACAAGGGCAAATATATACTAATGCTCCCGTTAGTATGTGCTTTGTAGTACAGTATACAGTAGGCTTGCACAGTGCGCAAGAGTTTGGGCGGTCCACGACCTCGCGCACTGTGAATTTGCGCACTAAGAATACATAATTTAGAAGGGCTACTATGAGTAGGGTCGCCGTCGTTGAGTTAATGCAACGTATCTCAACCTTATTCCCATTAACTTTAGCCAATGCAAAAATATCAAAGCATATCATCACTGGGTATAGACTGTCATCTCAGGAAAATGATCAAAAGGAGCAAGAGAGGCAAATTCTGATGTAAGTAATCCAGAGAAACTAAAAGGAACCTAGTGTCAGTATGAGGAAGCTTGGAGAGAGAGAGAGAGAGAGAGAGAGAGAGAGAGAGAGAGAGAGAGAGAGAGAGTAATCTGTAAATTACGCCAAATATTATAATGAACACTAAGGCGTAGTTAGACCTGAAGCATAATTGGTCTTAGGTTTTGTTGGGTCTATAATTAGCTGACTTTAACTTGGTGGAGATTTTCGTCCTTCTCAGCCTATTTTCCGTAGCTCAGTGGCAGAATGATACAGTACTACAGTCCAGAAGACTTTCTATAGCACTTCTTTGTGTCAAGTACCATATTATAGGCAGGATATTTTCACAGCTGAGCACTCAGTTTGGACAGCTGGCAATATTGCATTTAGTTAAAGTGAACAGAGTATAGTAATTGTGAATAAGTAAATATTCAGGCTGAGGTCAAATTATGGTACTTTAACTCCCTGAATCCAGCCGCGTATGGTTTTAGTGTATTTGTGTTTCCTCCATACGATTACATTCAGCTTCGGAGAAAATGCTCATACTGGAGAGGTTAGATATGGCCTTCACTAACTCCCTTCGGTAATAAAGATCCTTCCTTTACTGAATAACTTACTGAGAAGAAATAATACACCATCACAGTGAATGGGTTAATGAGTTGTAGAACATACAGTGCAATATTTCAAAGATGTGTATCCTACGAGTGAGAATGTAAAGCAGGGAGGAATGACATTGGTTAGATAATATCACAAAAAAGAAAGCCGCTATCACAGACAACAAAAAATTACCATGAGTAAACAAATGGTTTATATGAGATGCTGACGCATTATTTAAAATCATAGTAAAAATCAGTAAAACTGAGAGTTGCGTAACATACAGAAATCCATCGGAATAAAGGTGTTGGTCACAACAGAAATAAATGTGACTCTCAGTGGAAGAGGAACTAAGCTACATTTTGGAGAGATACATGATAAACTCTCTCTCTCTCTCTCTCTCTCTCTCTCCACAAACATACATATACACAGACACTCACAAATATATATATATATATATATATATATATATATATATATATATATATATATATATATATATATATATATATATATATATACTGTTATGTATATTTGTGACATTCGTAAACCCTTCACCAGTAGAGACCTTTCCCTCAAGTGATAACACTGAGCTGGTGGTAGCCTGATTAACGAAAAATTAACCAAAAAAAAAAAGCCGACTGGGTGGATGTGTTAGTGTCAATGGAGGAAGATTTGTCATGCTCGGAAAAAAAAAAAAAAAAAAAAAACACCCGTGAGTTGGAGACAACTGGTAGGTCATGCACATGCAGTGACATTTAGTAGTTTATATTTCATTCTTGTTATTTTAAGACAAAATTATTAGCTTAGAAACGACTTTTCGAGTAGGAAAGGCCAACTGAGGATATCTGTACCAACTACACTACCACTGGCGCTCCAATAGTTGAGCATTAGCAGTAGCCTGATTAAAGTACACGTCATCGAGGTGAAAAAGAATGTTTCAGGATACGGAGGCAGCTGATGCGAACAGGAGACAGATGTTAACCCCTTCATTACGATGGCGTTTTTATTGCTTTCAGCTTAGAAGCGACTTACTCATGTGGAAGGGTTAGATGACACCTTCAACCTTTTCGCTCTTCTGGGTTGTCCTGAAAATGAATATAATAGTTTGGTGGTAACTTGACTTACCTCCTCAATCCAATGCCGTATATTCATTATGTTCTTGCAGCCGTCAGAGGAATTTATGCAAAAAATAGATGTATTCATGGGATTAGTGATGGCTATATCTATAATTTCCAGTTTCAGAGATCATTACAACGCTAAATAAAATTGTCTAGAGACAGAAAACATAAACATATAGACGTCCACTGGGCGAAGGAGTAATGAAAACAAAATATAACTTTTGTATAATGATGTCTTTTACAAATAATTTTTTAATCCCCCCCCCCCACAAATCGAACTGGCGTAAGGTGTATGCTTCATTCTCCCTCTTTTGTGTTAAAGGGTTCTCCCAAGCTGAATAATATTACATGATAACAGCATGCATAAACTAGATACAGATGTCATCATAAAGGAGTGACACCATGAAGCCAGGCATTACTCTTGCTAATACATTTTTAAAATACTTTCGCTGATATGGATTCACCTTGAAATTTCTTCACGTTTACATCAGGCGATTTTCTTATGATGACAGAATCTAAGGATCAGAAAGCTATAAATTGTCTTCAGTGAACCATTTGCTGATATTAGCGTATCTGAATGTTACATCTACGATATTGTCAGCTGAAAAACATTTTAGAATCACAGCCTAATAACTGATTATGGACTGCCAGTGTTTTTATGCATGGCTGACACTAGACAATTTTCTTAAACTGAGAGACAAGCAAAGGGTCAGTCTTACTTGAAAAAAAAAAAAAAAACGCTAATTTCATATTAATTTTAAGTACTCGTCTTGAATGCATCTGTTAGTTATTTAAAGGAAATTCAATACTTTAATATACGAGAAAGTGGAAAATAATTACAGGACATACCCCCTCTGTATACTCTCTCTCTCTCCGTTTTGCTGGAATACAGAACCGTAAATTTGGGAATAACAAAACCGAATGGAGCCGTCTGTCTGCCATGTAAATATGCATTTCAAAGGCGCTTTGCAAATATTCCAACCCACACACAGCTCGCATAGAAGAGCGAAACGTAAAAAGGGAAATGTGTATGGCTCTAAAACAACACACACACACACACACACACACACACACACACACACACACACACACACACACACACACACACACACACACACACACACCAGAGCGTTTGCACACATTTATGGAGAAAGCACACACAAAACTTAAATATTTTCTATAAAATTTGATCACTGTCCTCTCTATCCGAAAGGTAATGAAAAAAATATGCTTAAGTCTCGTTACACTTATTGATTTTTTTTTTTTTTCGATTCTGGCAACATTGTGATCAGTAGACCCATTTGCGCTCTCTCTCTCTCTCTCTCTCTCTCTCTCTCTCTCTCTCTCTCTCTCTGTCTCTCTCTCGATATTGTGTAATAGCCTAATGATATCCTACGATATTTATAAACTATCGCTTAATGGCTTAGAATCTGGTTTCATTAGGTCAGAACGCCAGAGATGTAAAAGAATGATTATCGGCCAGCACTGCACCCTCCTGGCAGTACACTTTCACCCCTTTTTCTATCCAACTCTCAAATGTACAGTTAACTGATGCTCATAGTCCTTTATGTATGCAAGAGGTCATTTCTGGAATTGTCCTCATCTGTCAGTATTTCCTTCTACCCATGACCTCCAGTCTTTTAAACGCAATGTACCCGGGCATCTCAAAATGAAAGGATCTTGAATTTGGCTGTCTTTTATTGATTTTTAGACATTTTTGTTGGGGGAAAAATTTTTGCGGGCTCCTAGTCTTTGGTTCCTTCCTTGCATTAAAAAAATCTCCGACATTCCCGTACTAGCATTATGTCCTGCCTCTAAGGGACCGTATGCTTGCCGATTAAGGAGGTTCCTGAGCACTTCATCCTTACCTATTTATTTCTGCATATGACACGATATTATTCTTTGGCATGCTATGTCTGTTTCGATACTAATCAGGACAGAGAGAGCAAAATTCGATAAGGAATAAATTGCTGAGGAAAAGATACCAGGGAGCTTCCTTAGTCGATGAGAATGAGAGCACATAATCAACATTTTACGACAGGCGATGGAGAGCATACCTTCTCATACTCTGTTGTCGACTTACAGAAGTATTAAATAAAAATAGTGCATGTAACCCCTTCCACTGCTGCAACCGCAAGGTGTCCGCGAACTTTTGCTCATAGCTCTGCAAATGATGGTCAAGTAAGTAGACATGGTTTGCTGCCTGAAAATATGCGAGTTCGATTTCACGGAGGACCAGGGAGCAATTCCTTGGTTTGAATTGCGTTGAAATAAACTTTACTGATTTTCTAAAAGACCCGCCTACACGTACCATCACACCAGTCCTAAAAAAGACAGCTCTTACATATGGACGGTAGGTATTTACGCCGGTGCGGTGACACGTGAAGGTGTGTACTGTCGTACACAGGAGCTCAACTGTGCTTCAGAGAACGAATTAACAAGCCTACACCCAGAGCCAGACTTATAAAAATAGTCTGAGATTTTGTGTATTACTTCTCCTGCATTGTCTCTGCATTTTGTCACTGTTTGGTTTGCGGAAACGTGCCAATATTAATCTCAACCATTTCCATGAGAGGCCGGCAAGCTATCTGTGGCGCTTGTTGCGGATGATGACATGAGGATATCAGTTTCCGGCTGGCAAATTGGCGCACCATAGGACTGAGTCACATTAAACAGTACATCGCCCGATCTTCCTTCATCTCTCGGTGTCAGCACTAGCAAGCAGAGCTAAACCATGAGCAGGTCCCACCCTTACCCTCTACATCACTTTTATGTGCCCTCAGTTGCTCATATTCTCGTCCACCGTGTCACCTTTTCCGCCTTTTCACATTCTTACACGCTCTCACATTCATTTCTCACTCCCAATCACTCATTTTTATGTTCAGTATTTCGCACTCCCAAATCACACCCACTCACTCTGTCTCCAACTCTTCTTGCGCCACCTTTCCCACACTTTCCGTCACTTTCATGCATTTTATAACGCATCCATTCACTCTTGCACTCCTATACTTACTGTTTCGCATATGTTAACACTTTCTTTCACTCTCTGATTCCCAGTTCATCTCACACATTTCCACTCGTTCCCTCACACACTCCCATGCTCACTGTTTCTTACTGTATCTTTCGCTCTCACTCATTAATTCATATTCGTTCATATTCTCACAGTCTTTCTTTTTCAGTCTCACTCACTTTACATTCAGTCAACTGATCTCAAGCACTTTCACTTCGCCATTCATAGTCACTACTGACTTTACTCTCTCATTAACTGTCTCACTCACTCGCCCACACTCTCATAACTTAACCACCCACTTTCACACTGCCACAGTCTCCCACTCACATTCATATGTCTCATTCATTTTTTTCAGCACAATTGCTCATGCATAACACGCTCACGGTTACCCTTGTTCTCATACGCTCATATTTTCTTATTTGCTCTCACACTCTTTCTCACTCAGTTTCCCTAAATCCCACAGTCCCATTGTTGTTCTAAATCTTAATGTTAATACTTTACGTTTCTCCACAAGAAGTACTTCTAAAGATCTTGTCGCACACAGATCCGGTATTTCCAGACACCAGGTTGTGTTATTGGGCACAAGTTCCTTGTAAGCTGCGTCGAAATTTCTGCTGAAGGCAGGAAGTGCTCTTGTCAGTATCCCTCGTAAATACTGAGAAGTTAAGAAACGTCACTGATTACTCTGAGAACGACGGAACTTTGCAACTAATTTGTTTGCAACAACAAGTGCTTATCTCACTAAGATCAGAGAAGTGGCTATCTCTGCTAGTAGAACTACCTTCCGCAGCCAATGTCGTCTCAAAATGCCTCCATACATACCAGAGGAAGAGACCCTTACCAGTAAGGGAGCTGCGCACAAATAGGCCAAGTGAGGGGAGGACAAGCAATAACTGTACATACCGCAGCAAATGTCAAGTCCTAAGATGCTTCAATACATTACCAAACGAAGAAGTCCGAACCAGTAAAGGAGCTACACACAGACAGGGCTAGCAAGAAGAGGACTGCTACAATTACCCGTTATACTCTCCGCAACAAGTGTTGCCTCAAGGTGCTTTCATACATTACCAAAAAGCTCTCCCCGCAGCGGTAAAGGAGTTACACAAGGAAAGGTCGCAGGTACAAATGCGAGTGGGAATTGGCAAAGTTATTTTGACCATGAGGGCGTTACGAAAATGTAAGTTGATGGTATATCTGAGAATGAGAATGGTGATTGTTGTGTCATTACTTGGGAGGATCTTCGGATAAGTTGGTGGCATCTTTATTTTTTTGGCTGCCAGCTTCACAGGAGCTGTCACCTTGCTTCCAGTGCGCTACACCCAGTCATACCACACCCACGGTACACCCAGTCACACCACTACCAGTCATAGACCTACCAAAGAAGAAGAGGAAGAAGAAGGCTTTGTATCATGAATATCGACGGCATGAGTCATTAAAAGACAGACAATGTGTTTTTCCTAAGTTCTAATTTTCCACAGGAATACGTCGAATTAATATTTAGGACCCGTTGCCTGCCTATCAGTCAGGGTTTATCAACACCGGATATATTTTACAGCGAAACAATGGTCTCTCCGCTATATTTCTAAAGAAAATGATCCTGTTAACTTTATCACTGAAGGGCAACCGCTCCTCTCAGTTTTATCGCTAACATTTTTATGCGAACAGCTGACGCAAACACGATTGCACATTTTCGGAATTCATATTTGAAATTAAAATATTTTTTTCCGATGCACTTTTCAAGGGAAAGTCATTTTGATTTTTGTTGTAAATTGGATTTCAGTATTTATTTCTGTATCTATCTATATCTATCTATCTATATCTGTCTATTTATCTATCTGTATCTGAGAAAAATAAAAAGTGCGTTAAGCACTTTCCATGTATGTATCTATAATCGATTTAATATCTGATTCGTCATGAACGTAGGTTAGCCAGGGACTAAGTTACCGTCCCGACATAAGAGCCTCACTCACTCGTGACTGCCGCTATGTAAGGAATAAGCCCCGTCCCCACCCTCGAATATCACCAGAACCCACTAGATCATCAGACGCCATATGGTTATATGGTTTTCACTCGGAGTAGAATATGGTTTCCTGGGACAGAGTCAAACATTTTGGCTTGTCATTCATTGTAGAATCGCATGAAGACAGCACTACAGTGAGTGAGTGGACAGTGGGCGCCCTTACCCACTTAACACAAACAATCGTCGAGTCAGTAACGTAATCTTCGGCCTATTCATTGCGCTAGGCAATACATCTGTATGTCTATCTACTTATGTCTACTTACCTATATATCTATTGCAGGATGCCTCATCAAACAAATCGCCCCCATGTCACCCTGTCTTCTGCTATTAGGCTGCCCTCCCTCCAACTCACACACGTCCCCTTATATCTCTGTCCGCCCCATCCCTCCACCGCATCCTCATTGTTCCTCTTTCCCTTCCTCCTCCACTTTACTGACACACAATCTTTAGGTCAGCCTCTCATTTTGCATCTTCCCCACATGGCCAACCATCTATTGAGTATTTCTCTTAACGCTTTCAATCTCATCCAAATGAACGCCACAACGGTTCCTCACTTCCTCATTTGTCTGTCTGTAACTCAACATACTTGTCTCAGATAACTCCTTTCTCCTGCTTCTACTCTAGACTTGTGCTATTCCAACAGGGTTCAAGGTTCACTTCTAAACGTTAGAGGTCACAATACTGCCATGCATTCACTTCCGTTCCTTATCAGTGATACCAGTGAGTTAGCAACATTTCTTCCCTGCTGTACTCTTTCATGCAATTCATCCTCTAAACGTCCATTCATCATACTACCTAAATACTTGTAGGCACTCACATCCTCCATTTCATGACTAACAAGTCTCATTCTGCATTCTGTGACCTCCTTTACCTCAAAGGCCATAACTTTACTTCCAGAATTATTCACTTTAGATTTTGTTTGGTATTTCACGACATCACTGATTTCTCGGTCTGCCTATAACACACACACACACACACACACACACACACACACACACACACACACACACACACACACACACACACACACACACACACACACACACACACACACACACACACACACACACACACACACACACACACACACACACACACACACACACACACACACACACACACACACACACACACACACACACACACACACACACACACACACACACACACACACACACACACACACACACACACACACACACACACACACACACACACACACACACACACACACACACACACACACACACACACACACACACACACACACACACACACACACACACACACACACACACACACACACACACACACACACACACACACACACACACACACACACACACACACACACACACACACACACACACACACACACACACACACACACACACACACACACACACACACACACACACACACACACACACACACACACACACACACACACACACACACACACACACACACACACACACACACACACACACACACACACACACACACACACACACACACACACACACACACACACACACACACACACACACACACACACACACACACACACACACACACACACACACACACACACACACACACACACACACACACACACACACACACACACACACACACACACACACACACACACACACACCTTACCAGAAGCTATGTGACAGGGAGGTGAGATTGTTTGCCACAATCCTCCAAACCAAACATGAATTCTGTTAATGATTTCACGGGCGTTCCTGTTGAGTCTTCGTCCACTAAAGGTCCAACCGCACTGTCTCTTGTGTTTACGGGCAGTGTGCCACCGAAAGTGAGTAGGCGCTGTCTCGGCAAATCAAAGACCAGGATATTAAACAAACTGAAATCCATAAAGATCTACACATATGGTGCAAGAAGCCTCACAGACGATTACAAACTTGATACCTTAATGACTGAAGTAGAAAACATTAGCTGGGATACTGTAGGTCTCAGTAAGATCCACAGAAAATTGGAAACGTTAATTCATCTCCAAGACAGCAACCCGTATTATACTACAGAGGAAGGCAAAATGGAAGAGTTAGTGGTGTAGGGGATCTAATTAACAGAAATCTTGCAGAGAACATTGTTAAATTCGGCAGTGTATCTGACAAAGTAGCATGGATTGTAATTAAACTAGGCAAAAGATACACCCCAAAAGTAATACAAGTATGCACCAACTTCTCAAAGCTATGGTGAAGAAATAGTAATATTTTACGACGACATCTCCCAGACCATGGAAGAAGAAAAAAAAATAACAGATATACTATACTCATGAGAGACAAGCATCATCCATTTTATATGTTGGAGAAACACACATTACACGTGTGTACTGGATGAGATAGATTAAAACTGCTCTGTCACTTGCCGAGTTGCGTGGGGCTAAGCAAAAATCCTGATGTGTCTGAAAAATGTATCATCATATGGGTTTGGGTTGAAATACATCCTCCCATAACGAATATACCTGGTTCGTCGTTGTATTCAGGTGGCTTAGCATTTATCGCGCCATGGTGTGGTGGTAACAGTGCCTGACTTCTGTCTAGAGGTCTCGGGTTAGATTCCAGGCTGGAGCATTAAAAACTTTCCATATATGTACACACGTGTAATGTGTCTCTCCAGCACATAAAATGGAAGACAAGTGATATATATATATATATATATATATATATATATATATATATATATATATATTATGTACAGGGTGACATGTGTCCAAAATTCAACCATTTCGAAGCTACAATTACTTGTAGAGACAATCTTATGAGCGATGTGCGAGGAAGGCCATTTTCATCATAAGTTCATCTGGGCACATGTCTGTATAGTATTTTTTGCTTAAAATTCCCTTATCTATCATTTCCCAGAGTTATCCATTTTCCACTTGAAGACCATGTATATATATCTTGTTAAGTGGTCGAGTTCACCATCATCATCCTGTGTATCCAATATACTATAATCCTGTGTGTGTGTGTGTGTGTGTGTGTGTGTGTGTGTGTGTCTGCGTCTGCGTCTGTGTCTGCGTCTGCGTCTGCGTCTGCGTCTGTGTGTGTAGCCCAGACAAAACTAGAAAAAGGAATTCGATGAAACCTGGCAGGATGGCTGTAACTGGGTCAAAGGTGAGCCCGTTTCAATTTCATGTTGGTTTAAATTTTCTAAAGGGATGTTTCGTACGGTACATGAATTGTTCCCATTCTTTGCACAAGTAAACCAGCAGGCCGCGAAGCCCTTGCTCCTGCATAGATGCATTAATCGTTGGTTTCGAGAACAAAACTAAGCGCGGTCCAGAATAAGTTTTCAATTGATGAAGTGCTGAGCCACCCGATTGGATAGGGAAGCGCTTATATGTTCTAATTTGTTTGGTCCTGAATGGAAATAATGTTGGACGGACATGAAATGACTTGCTCGGTCTTAAAGTGGCCTTGATATGCTTGATTCACGGTTTATGTTACTGGGTCACAAATGTCCCTCGTATCGCCGCTGAACAAACCGGATCAGCGTATTGCTTGATGCTGCTTCCTGCGAGGAGTGGTCTTGACAGTAGAACTTCCATACGTTTCTGTCCTGACCCATTTACACATCGTTCCATGACAAATCTTTCTCATCTTAACTCTCCATATTGTTCTCGGTGTCCCGTATAGTCGCATCCCACGCACCTGTCTCTCATGTCTCCTAGTTAGTCTCTAATTCTCCAGTTTTGTTAATAAATGGTTGAATGCAGCGTCTTACAGACCACAGTGAAAATTGTTTTTCATACTGGAATGATATTGCTTCATCTGTATGTCATCGGGGTAAAGCCACCTTGTCTTGTGTTGCTGGAGGCTGTTCGCAGCCTGCACCATCATTGATCGAGTGGTCCCAGCCGCACCCTCAGCCTGCCACATCCACTGACCTACTTTTACCTGTCCCTAGCGCAACTACCATTTCTTCATCGCATTTCGTAACATTCTGTCTCCTATGATCCACCGTTGCTAAATGAATTCGTCTGACATTAACGGGAATAGGCATTAACTAAGACAGAATTCGTTGCCAATGTAAAAGTGAAAGAACTATAACCAAGTCTTCATTAGTCCAAAGGGTGACATGAGGAACGCTGTACGAGTATTGGACCGCACTCTTGTTGCCTTATAATACTTCGTAGCGCCTTTTCCTTACTGATATATTTTGCCTGATTCAGTTTAGTTTTCTCTAGTATAGTGCTACTGCTAACTTTGTCTGTAGTAATGAAAATATGAAGAGTATGCAAGGGAGTATTAGGGCGTAAGGTGAAGAATAAGTGGCTAAGGAAGAAATGTTACGAAACACCTATATCAACTAAGATACGGCCTACTACCTCAGCAACACCTTCTGCCTTACCCGCGACTGGATGAGATGACGTTCCACATTCCTAGCAGTCTTCTAAACAGAAAGGACCAGGTCTTTCATTGTAGTAAAGCAGTAGAAGACTAATGTGACGTAGGCAATTATCTTTAAATTAAAAAGTGGTACAAACTGAAATGTTTGAATTATAACAGTCACTGAGCATGTACGTGAATTTAGAATAATATACGTAATAATCACTTTCGCGGCTCTCCTCCTTCGTATCTAATGCCAGCTAACCCCAGAAAATTTATTTGCCTGCGAGAGATTATATGAGCCTGAGAGTGTTTATATTGGTAGCATTAACCCTTTCATTGTCGGAATAATTCTAGTATTGTATTATAGCTAACACTAGATTCGTTGTTTAGCCTGAGGATGAACCAGGTAATTTTTAAAGCGTCAAGGAGATGATAAAGTATTGCTACATGATTCTGAGTCAAGTTACTTTATTGTCGTAGATTGGCTTTAATTCTAAGTATGTAATCTCAAGTAAATAAGATCAAGAAATTTCATGCTGGAAGAGAGAGAGAGAGAGAGAGAGAGAGAGAGAGAGAGAGAGAGAGAGAGAGAGAGAGAGAGAGAGAGAGAATAACCAAACATCCAGAGTGAGATAAGAAGGAGAAAGTGCCGTAGTAAGTGTTAAGTGTGTTATTGTTGAAGTAAGAGTGCCGTACTAGAAACAGAGGACGTCATAGTAGAAGCAGAGAGTGTCGTAGTAGAAGCAGAGTGTCGTAGTAGAAGCAGAATCTTGTAGTAGAAGCAATGTCGTAACCATAGTACAGTGTCGCAGCAGAAGTAAAGTGTCGTAGGTTTTGTTGTTGTTAGGTTGCCCGCAGTGTCACTAAGGCAGAACATCGGAGCAGCGAGGGAAACCGATCGCCCTCACTGGATATCCGGTGAGGAGATTGAAGGAGGTCGGCACCATGGTCGTAGCACTCCCGGTGGGGCGCGACGGCAGCAACGCGGGGGCACCACACTCCACATGGACGGGATGGTTGGGTAGAAGCAGAGAGTGTCGTAGTAGAAGCAGAGTGTCGTAGTAGAAGCAGAATCATGTAGTAGAAGCAATGTCGTAACCATAGTACAGTGTCGCAGCAGAAGTAAAGTGTCGTAGGTTTTGTTGTTGTTAGGTTGCCCGCAGTGTCACTAAGGCAGAACACCGGAGCAGCGAGGGAAACCGATCGCCCTCACTGGATATCCGGTGAGGAGATTGAAGGAGGTCGGCACCATGGTCGTAGCACTCTCGGTGGGGCGCGACGGCAGCAACGCAGGGGCACCACACTCCACAGGGGCGGGATCGTTGGGTCTGTTCGGCTCCCAGGATATCCCCTGGGAGGTGGTGCCACCCCGAAGAGGCGTCCCATTGGCACTTGAATGTCGTAGTAGATGTAAAGAGTCGCAGCAGAAGCATAGAGCATCATAGTTGAAGCAGTATAAACAGAGAGTGTCTTAGCTGATGTGGTGTAGAAGCAGCGTGTGTCAGAAGCACAGAGTATCGTAGTAGAAGCAGAAAAGAGGGCGGTAATAGAAGCAGAGAAGAGTGCTGTGACAGAAGCAGGGAGTGTCGTAGCAGATGTAAAGAGTATTATTGTGGAAGTAGAGAGAGTTGTGGTAGAAGCAGTCTCAAATGCGTCATAGTAGATGCAGAGAGCGTCTTAGTAGAAGCAGAGTGCCATTGTAGAAACAGTGTCACAGTATCTTGGTAGAAGTAGAGTGCCGTGGTAGAAGTAGAGTGTGGGTAACAGTAGAGTGCCGTGGTAGAAGTAGAGTGTCTTGGTAGAAGTAGGGTGCCTTGGAAGAAGTTGAGTGTCTTGGTAGAAGTAAAGAGTGCCTTAGTAGACGCAGTGAGTGCGTAGCAGAAGTAAAGAGTGCAGTGGTAGAAGCAGAGTGTCATATTTGAAGCAGAGTTTCGTAATAGAGGCAGAGTGTCGTTGTAGAAGCAAGGTGACGTAGCAGAAGCTGAGAGAAATGTCGTGGTAGAAGCAAGACTATCT
The DNA here is from genome assembly GCF_032717465.1 of Coenobita brevimanus. Taxonomy (NCBI): domain Eukaryota; kingdom Metazoa; phylum Arthropoda; class Malacostraca; order Decapoda; family Coenobitidae; genus Coenobita; species Coenobita brevimanus. The sequence goes on along the minus strand of NC_137023.1, from coordinate 52,707,414 downwards.
AAGCAGAAACAAGAGTATGTCGCAGGAGATGCAAGGAGTATTGCAGCAGAGACGAGTCAGCGAGTACCTGAACAAAATCATAGCCAGGGGAAGACTGTTGCCTGACTCCGCCTACCAGTCCTTGCGACCATCTGGCACCACACCCCTCTCCCCGCCCACCTCATACCCGGTCCCGCCCACCTTCTGTCTTAATTCCTTACACTCCTATCTCACAACTCCTTCACTTCGATGACGTATTTTTCTGTTTGTTACAGCTACCTCCGTCTAACATCACCCATCACACCAATCTGTCCTGTGCATCCTGTATCTTTAGCTCACCTCTCCAACAATTCTATTCCAGCTAAAGAGACGGTTTTGGAGCTGAAGGAGCTAGGTGTAGTATTCTTTAAATCAATCACAACTTGCAGGCTGTCGTAACTGAATAAAATAGTCAGGTATTATTGAGAACAAAATATAAGAGGTCACTGGTGTGAAAGAAATATTGAACACCCATTCTTCCTTTCTTGTAGTTCATGCACTTTAACTTGGCGGAATATTTCACATAACTCAGTGGCAGAATCAGACAGCACCACGAAGCTGCATCCTTTGTACAGCGCTTCTTTGTGACTAGCATTAGTATTACTCTCGAAAAACAACTGAGTGTTCAAGATACAGTGACGGTAATTTGAGGTTTTGTTAATGTGAACACAGCATAGTTTTTCTCGTCCCTCTCTTGGCCTTCACACCCAGTCCCCCTTCTAGTCTGATCTACACCCTGTCTCGTGCACCCTGTCTTTGGGCCAGACTCTAAGTGGCATAGGAGATTTCGCAGCACCTTCTCTTTAGCGACTTATTTTTGCATATGGGATCAAAACATTCCTTTGCTTCTTATCTACGTCATTTTAACATGTACATAGTTTGTATCAGTGCCGTACATGAGGATACTGAGTAACTATCTGCAGAATAAATCTATAAAGATGAGATGTTACGAAATCTCCGAAACCACTTGGAATGCGACCCTATATCTCATATTTCTTACAGTTCGCTGGCGGATCTACTCGCTTAGTGCTATCAGCTTAGGATACCACGTTGGCAGAGGAGTTAATGAAACTATATCTAACCCTTCAAGTTCGAAAAGTCTGTTCTAGGGTGAATAAAATCGCCTGGTGATAGCAAAATTATGAAAAAATAAAAATGGTAATCGGATTGAGTGGGTTATAACTCTTAAGCGTCTATGACTCACTCTTAGGTGAATAAAGTCATCCATCGTTAGCTAGAATGCAGTGCAAGAATTGTTCTGAACATAAGAGGGCTCATAGTACGTTTATCAACATTACTAAAGCTCCTATGACTCACTCTTACCTGAATAAAAGTGTCTGGAATTGGCCGGAGTAAAACACTAGAGAACAAGCGACAAGACAATTTTATTCAGCTGAGAGTGATTAAAGGAACCTGAGTGTGTTAATGCTGCCTCCATTAACCCTCTTATGGTCGGGCTAACTCCTGCGGTGTATTCCAGTTAAAGTCTGATAAGGTTTGCTATCTGAAAAGAAGTCACAGATCAGGAGCATGAAAATGTCTACCATCTAACATCTCTTCCTACATTCTTGCTGATACTCCCTAACATGTTCTGTCTTCAACTCTTCAGTCTAATATTTTGTTCACGATTTAGCCCTCTCATGGTCGCGTCTTTACTTGATTTTTATTTAAGCAAACGCCAGATTGTTTAGATTATCTAAGTGAGCGGAAGGACGAGACAGTTGTTTATGTCACCACTGATCTATGCATGGCTGGGAAAAATGAGTGTTCATATATCCCAAACATTCCTCTCATGATCGAGAAGAATCTGATATCCAGCTTCAGCTACCTCTGGACAATATTAATTTACTTAAAGTGAGTCATGGTACTTGAATATTAACCATGGAACACCCCTAACTTCCTACTCCTACTCGCACCCCTCATTGTTTAAACGCTGTTTCATACTCTGGTACATCTCATTGCTTTGTATCCTATTTCATGGTCACGATAGTGTGACTCTTCAGCCGATAATAATGATGTTTTCTGACCTCCTCCAGTCGTTTTAGCCTAGGTGGTTGAGTGGGAAGTTTAGCCCGCGTGAGAATAATAATGATGATGATGATGATGATGATGGCCCTCCTCTAGCCGCTATAGCCTGGGTGGGTGGGTGGGAAGATCGAATCACTAACAAAATTACTACCCAATTTATGGCATTGATATTTGCTTTTTTAGGGAAGAACAAAGAAAAGTAAATGGAGTTTTCCTGTGTCTAACTCCTCCTACAACAAAAAGTTTGGATGAGAACGGCTACTTGGATGAGAATTTTCTCATATTACACTGACTTTTGAAGGAAGGGCAAAGGGAGGAGATGGCAGAATATTTCTCCATCTCTTATTATTCCAGCAAAAACAAGGCCGAACTCCGAGAAGGAGTTGATCATGGGTTTGTTCCTGAATTGGAACAGTTTTCTAGGTGGCACTGGACCTTCCTTAGTGACTGGACAGTACTCCTCAGAGTTGTCTTCTATTATTTTATGTTATGGAAACTAATGTTGATTTTAAAGTGATATAGCAATAAAAAGCCTATTAATGTATGGTATGCAAGATCAGTCACTAAGGAAGAAGTGCTACGAATTCTTCAACGCCAACTAGAACACAGCCCTCAGCTCAGCCAGGCGTGTGAGGAGACCCTCTGCCGCATCTGTAACAACACTGGTAATTTACGTGAGGCTGTGTCAAGATGGGCAGGCTGGATTTACATTTTCTTTGCTGCTTGTAATTGCTGTGTGTATCCTTTCCCCGTGTGTGTGGGGGGAGGGGAGGGTATGGTTTGGTGCGGTTTAATTCTTTCCTTGTATCCCGTCACTGTTAGGTGCTGATATGGACTATAGGTTGGTACAGTACAAGAACACGTGTATTACGACGCGTATTACATTGAATTCTTCCATCCGGTGCACGGTCTTACTACTTGAATCCAGGGAAGAATTTAGTTCATTACTGTTATATGATGGCCATTTTCTTATTCAGTTTGGGAATAGCGTCTTGTACTAAGAGGTTAATGAAAGCTGTCGGTAACGCCACCAGTCGAAAGTCTGCCCAGCGCTGAATAAAACAGTCTGGAGATAGCAAGTATAAAGCTTAAAAAATACGTCATCTGATTCGAGAGGTTAATTCAAGTTCGGAGAGACATCTGACAGGGAAGAGATTAGAACCCATCTCCATTTACCAGCTCCATTGTATTGAAGTCTTTTATATAATTAGTACACTTGCAAGATGTGTGTAGATGGACTGTAAAGCTTGGACTGTATGGGTTTGGGGTGTGTTTCAGGGAAATGAATCTCCCAAGAAATAGAGGAAAGCAACAAAAACAAGAAACTGAACATGGACAGCTTCCATATTCAAAACATTGTACAAGTAAATACTGTTATCCTTTTGCCCTTTTCATCCGGCAGTTTACAATGTATCTTTGGAACACTGTTTAAAAGGCATTAGTGAAATGACGACGAAATACTTTCAGGTCAGATGTAAAAATCATTCATCAGTGTTTCCCTAGCCATCGAGCAAAATTACCATTTTTGAGCTGTTCTCAAGAATTAATTTTTTAATCCATAATCTTTTTCTCCAACGACTAAGCGCAATTTTATTCACAGATAAAACACTTCCTCTTACACGCTCACAACGACCCAGAGCATGGAAAGCATTGCTGGAGACTGGCGAGGAAGCACCAGCAGGATGGAGATCCATAGGATCGAGTAAAACTCGGAAGAATACAATCGTTCTCCTCTTCCCATTCCAAACTCTGCTATTACCCGACCCAAGTATGTTTTTCCACGCACCAGACATCAATTGCGGCGGTTTATGTTTCTTTGTCCCTTTTCCTCCGATGCCTCATATTTGAGAGAGGGGACGAAAGGAGACACTTTGCCCTGCCTAAAGCGGTCGCATCTTCTCTCTACAACGACAGCAAACATAATCTCATCGAGGGTAAAGGATCTGTGTATATTTTTCTGCCCATATTATGGAGACTTTTTTTTCCTTGGACTGTCCTGCTGGGGAGAAAACAGATAAGGAACTGAGCCACTGAGAACTTGAGAGGGGAAAGTAGAGAAGGGTATATGTGTACAAAGAAACGCCGACGAAAGGAACGTGGAACAGGGGAAAAAGATATGTGGTTATTCTTCTGTCCCTACTGTGGAAACATATTACTGAAGTGGCTATCATAAGGGAGGAAATGGAAACTAGGAACTGAAAATCACAGACAAGAGAGGGCTGTACAGAGGGGTAAATTTGTAAACAGAAGCAGAGATAAAAGAATGGAAGAAGAAACAAGATTAGAGAAACAGAAAGAAGATTGAGGTACACAAAGGGGAGGAGGTGGCAGTAGTGCCAAAGTACTGATGCAGGAAAGAACAATAGGAGAAATGAAGGAAAAATGCTGAACAAATGAAACTGTATGAGGAAACAACTATGAAGAGAGATACAAGAGTAAAGACGAATACGTTTTCAAGGAGGGAAACAGAGAGAGAGAGAGAGAGAGAGAGAGAGAGAGAGAGAGAGAGAGAGAGCAGTATGAAGTAATGGAAGAAACAAGGAGGAACACACACACACACACACACACACACACACACACACACACACACACACACACACACACACACACACACACACACACACACACACACACACACACACACACACACACACGCACGCACGCACGCACGCACGCGCGCGACAAGTAAGCGGGTAGCATGGGACAAGGCATTCCTCGTGTTCTCTGGTTTTTTCTCACACATAAATGGTGAGAGAAAACTCGAGGTGTCGTCTTCGTAGCCCATCAGGACCATCTCGAGAGGGAGCTGTATTATGTGATAGATGTTTTTCCTCGCTCCCTGATTGCTTCCTTAAACTGGGAGAGCCTGGGGTTGGTGTATTTCGGAGGAATATTCTTTGGACCACCGTAAAATACACATTCACCTCCTTTACCCTTTTTGTGCATTTGTGTAATAGTCCTGTCTTCTGCATTATGTGATAAATGTTTTCCTCTCTCTTCGATTGCTTCCTTATACCGGCGCGTCCGAAGTTGGTGAATGCTGGAGGAGTATTCTTTCCAGCAGCAAAAATTCACACATTTTTCTCTTTCCTTTCCTTCATCAGTATGTATTTCTTATTATTTATTAAAGGAGAAAAAATGCAATGTATATACAGTATGTAATTCATGTATGATGCTTTCCAGTCTTTTTGATCACCAACTGCAAGAAGGTATGCCCGAGGTCGGTGAATAATTGGGAAATACTCTCTGCATCAGGGTGAACTTGCACATTCTTTTCCTTGATCTCATTTCTGCATATACTTATACTCTTATCTAATACTGTTTTGACTAGTTCCTTAAAACTGGGTTCGCCCGATGCTGTGCCAAGGAAACAAGCACATTTTATTTCCGTCGTCTCTGCACCAGTGTATACTCTTATCCTTACGGGAAGAAGTGGAAAACAGATAAAATGTGTGAAAATGCTTTGAGTAATGCAAGTAGGTTGAGGCTTGAGAGAATCCAGCTTGAGCCGGATAGTTTTAATGAATTCTCGTTGCCTTCTAAACTATTTGTTTTCCCTATTAAATCTTGTTAGTCATTTATATTTTACTGATGATAGCCATTGCGAAGATAAATGTAAGTGAAAAGAGAATATTAAGACGGAGTGTCAGGAATAAATAAAAAAGGAATAGGTGTTACGAAGTGTCCTACGATTGCGAGAAGACGTTGCTAAACAGAGTGACTCACAGCCATAGAGACTTTTTTTTTTTTCTATTCATATTTTCATAAAAATAAAACTGTACTTAATGCAAAAAACAGAAACTCTGGTCCATTAAGCTGAAGCTTTTATGGACTTCAAGCAAATAAACGAATGATCCATAAGACACGTTCTCCTAACAATATTCACGTGGTAACTGTTGGAAAGAAGACAAATATAATATTACCAGTAACACAGTCAGTGGGCATCTAGACAATTACAGAAAAAAAAAAAAAAGACAAGTGGAGCAGTTTGTGAAGTTGTTGTTGATCAACCCCTGTCTGTCTGGCCGAGCAGCCCCATCAACTGCAAGCAAACAATCGCCTTTGCAGGGCCATTCCGTGCTGTGAACTGATATTCCCTTGTGGCTGACAGCTCCTCACAGTTGTGAGGCGCGGGGGAAAATGTGAATGGTTGGTTCTTGGATGGACGCCGCATTTGCGGTGCTCCATACAGTTCACAGGGGCATCATAGCAGACTCCACTTCACTTCGTAATTTGGTTATATAGTTACCAACCAGCGTTGTAGACTATATGATGTTCTGGGTTACAGAATAGCATTAGGCTTGTCATTCAGTGTAGAGTCATCTTAAGTGGAAAGAAGAGTAAAAAATGTAACAAGCGGGAATGGAAGTAGTTGAAAGAGAGAGAGGGGGGGGGGGGTAGACCCAGAGACAGAATGAAAAAGGAGAATGAAGAAGTAGGTAACACTACATCAAATGAGTAGATGATGGTCGCCACCACATACCACCAAATCGAGTGTTAAATTACATCAGGTGGGGTTGGTGGAGGAGTAGTGCCCCTCCCTGTAAAAACAATTAACTCTAAGCCTTGGCCACCCCGTTTGGGATACATGGCGTCTGGCAATGAATGAAAAATATTACTTATGTTGAATCGCGTATTATGGTGAATGATTACCCATAAAATAATTCCTTATAATAAATAGATGAGGAGACAAAGAAGTACAGAGAGAGGGAGAGAGAGAGAGAGAGAGAGAGAGAGAGAGAGAGAGAGAGAGAGAGAGAGAGAGAGAGAGAGAGAGAGAGAGAGAGAGAGAGAATCTAGCCAACGCCAAACGGTTAAGGGTACATGTCTTATACTGACTGGATTAATTAAACTATAACTAACCTCCTTCAGTTTTTCTCTTAAACTGGTTATAGCTACGAAAAAAGCATGAAAGGTTTCATTATAGTTAGCATTATAATAGTCTTCCAGTTCTCCTCGCTGCCTAAATGACTATTTATGCCTTATTCTATGTCGTAAGCCATATTAGCACCGCGTCCTCAGTTTTTTCATACACAAGGTAAACACATTTTATATAGCTCTAAACTACACCACACGTGTCCCAACCTAATCAAACCCTCTATCCTGTCTTAACAAAACCTGATCCACCCTGGTCTAACCTACCTCTAGCTAACCCTACCTTCGCCCTGACAGACTAACCTCACCTAATTTAAGCTAACCCTGACCTTCCTCGAAGAGAAAAATTACCAAATCGATTAATGTTCGATAATTTGCTCCCCTGCCACACCCACCTTCTCCCAATCTCCTAGTTCTGTAACACCCACTTCTTTAAAAACCTACCTAGTCCACCCTTGTCATAATTTTCTCCGGTCTCTCCCACCTCCACATCTGTTCCCATTTCCCATCTCTCTCTCTCTCTCTCTCTCTCTCTCTCTCTCTCTCTCTCTCTCTCTCTCTCTCTCTCTCTCTCTCTCTCTCTCTCTCTCACGTAACGAACCAATTAAGGTAATGAAGATCCTAGTCAAAGGTCTCATGGTCGACTCCAGAATCAAACCCTGGGTCTATTGCTTACTGACAAAAATTGTTTCGTATTGGCCTATCGCATCCTCCCTCCCTCCCTCCCCCAGAAAGAAGTGATAATAAATTAAAAATGATAATTAATGATAACACTCTTAATCCTATGCTGTTTTCGTTTTTATTCTTAAATTACCCTTACCTCCAGAGGATTTTTCCACATCTGAGAATAGATTTTTCGTACAAGAGGGATAAAACCTCCAATAACTTCTCCAGCGCAACATGCCTTCCTGAGCTCAATAAGATCGCTTTCGCTAACAACAGTTATAATTAAAAACGGCCTCTGAGCGAAGAGGTTATGACAGATATAATACAAACAAGATGGAGCACAGGGAGAGTGCAGTACCCACGCCCACCAACTGATCTATGGGCCTAATAATTTACCATATTCCAGTGTCTTGACCATTCACTGATCACACTCAAAATCGAATTAATTCCTTCTGCCTAACCTTTAACTCTTCCACTAGTTTTGATTCATGTCTGATCAAAACTGTATGAGTCAGTTTTGATCTTGAGCTTTGGCCTTTCCCTTTGACCTTGACCATTGAATAAATGTTCTTAAACTCGAATCTCTGGATCCTAAATTGGACCCTTCCATAAAGTTTCATCTAAGTCAGATAAAAGCTGTTCAAGTTGACCTTACCATGTGACCTTGACTTTTGATCTGTTGCTATAGAAAAATATGTCTACCCCGTGGTTAATCCCAAACCCATCAACTAAATTTGATTCGAATGAGGACAAAACCTTTTTGGTTATTGTGCTCAAACACAGACACATGAGTCGTGCTTTGATCTTTTCCTGTCACCTTGGCATCTGACTAATTGTTCTGAATATTAAATCTTTTCATTTTTGCCTGACTTAGACCTTCAATCAAGATTAGTTCAAATAAGATCAAATCTGTTAGAACTGACCTTGTCGTGTAACATTGGCCATTTGACCTGTGACAATGATTAAAGGTTCTGTACATTGACATTGCCATGTGTCCTTGACCTTTGACCTATTATTCTTAAAAACGATAAATCAACCCCCCTGGGAACTCTCGACACAGCCACGAAGTTTGATTCAAATGAGATCATTATAATGGTTAATTTTATTCACACACAGACATTCGGGTCGAACACTGACTCTGCCCTGTGGCCTTGGCCGTTGACTAATTGCTGCAAAAACTGAATCACCTCATTTTGACTTGCCCTCAACCCTTCTACCAAGTTTGGTCTGTACTTGACAAAAACTCTGTAAACTTATTTTGCTTGATCAAGGTTGACCTAGCCCTGTGACCTTGATATTTGACCTATTTCTTGAAAAAGAAAAAGAAAAAAAGATTCAATTCATTGGCTGGCCGTCATCTCTCCCACCAAGTTTGGTTGAAATTAGATAATTGTCTGGATTATTTTCACACACACACACACACACACACACACACACACACACACACACACACACACACACACACAGGCACAAGCGCACGAGGGCTTGCGTGCCAGTGGGCTTGCGTGCCAGCCAATACATGCACTCTTGCTTAGCGAATCTGGGTGCAATAATAATACTGTCCTATTTCAGGGTGGAAAAAGCTCGTTAGTCTTATATCACATGGCTCTCAAAACAAAAGAAAAATTGTATGAAATGTCATGAGTTTAGTCTTTCATACTTGATTCGGTAAAAAGCGTCTAAGGACGAAAAATGACTAAATTCCACCACGACAAGACCTGTGACATTTACGACTAATGAGATAATTCTGGGGCTGTGAAGTATTCCAAGAAGGTCTGAGTGGCTGTCACCACGCCTTATAGGTCAATCTGTCATCACCACACGTTCCTTACGTAAGCAGGTGACAGTGAACAATGTATTAGCACAGAATATTTTCCTATTCATTTTATTCTTATCATAGACTATTCTCTAGTATTATACAGGTGAATGGACCTTATCATCTCTCATTAGCCAAACGACTAATTCGAGATCTACCTGGAAAACTGGCCTACGTCATTTCTATCCTCATGACCTATAGGAATTTGAATGGCACATTATTCATATTCCTGACTTCCTCTTTGAGAGTTACAACACAGCAGTCTCTTGCTTACAAATAATCCTTCTGGTTACTTTGGCAGCCTTTCTTCTCTGCTGGGCTTCTCCTATCACAGTCTTATCTGAGTAACTTCTCCTTCTCCTCCGATAAGATCTATGGACCCTCCCAAGAAACAATGACTGTGGCATTATTGTGCTGCGAATTGTGAGGCCTGCAGGCAGTACTTCTTTGATTTTTTCTGAAATGGTTGTAACAACCACGACCGAGAGACATCTGAATGTACTATGAACATTGCGTTTTTTTTTTTTTTTTTTTTTTTTTGAGCATGAAAACAATATTTTTCTTATCCTTTGACTAATGCAAAAAAAAAAATACGTAAAGAAAATACTGTCCATAAAAAGTAGGTAGTTTGCAAAAGGTCAGGATCCACTTTACTTTGAATCTTTGGCACTGTTTTGTTTCTCAGATGAATGGTACTAAATATGTTCTTCCACTTGGCAAAAATAACTTCACCTGTTCTAAGTACAATGAACTTTCCACTATATACTCCTCCCGCTCATTCTGTCACCTTACCAGGAACGTATCCAATACCTTTCCGTACTTTTTGTCCTCCACTTCTCCACTCATACGGATCTGATGCACTTTTCCCCCTCTGATAAAGCTGAATTCTTGCTTCAACCTTTTTCCCGAAGTCTGCTTGGATGATGATGGTGCTGTGCTCCTCCATTTCCATATGTTTTTGACTGCCTGCCATTAGAATTTCTTAAGTATGCACTTTCTGCCCTCTCTGGTCTAAATACAAAAAAAAAAATGCACATGTTCCTAATGGGGTTCCTCATATTGCTGTGAATAACCATCCTTCGTACTGACACCCTACTTACTGAGACAACTTTTTCTCCTGTCAACTGGCACCTTTCCTTCTTGCTAGGAGTCTGTTCTCATTCAGCCTGTCCCATAAATAGGTAACCTGTCTCGATTCCTTGATTAGTACCTCATTGCCGTAATTTCTTGTTTCTGAAGAATGTGACACTATTCTCAACTGGAAGATTTTGAAGCACCTCTCTTTTCAAAACCTTCTTTCTGGATGCCAGCATGGATTCTGTCGGGGACAGGTTCCTGGCAAATTTCTTTCATTATTTTCAGGTTCTTGGTCATCTTGTGTTCCGAATTTTGGTGACGCTTTTGCTATCGCTTTACTCCAGGCATCTCGAATACTTTGAACAGAGTCTAGAACATTATGTTGAGTCTCCAAACAGCCGTCCTATGGTTTCTATCCCACTCTCCCTGCTTGCATCTCGAGTTTCCTTTCCAGTCCATATATAACTTCTGCTTAACTGTAGAAAACAACTACTTGTGTTCTAAAGTTGTTAGTGGGACTCCTCAGGGGTCTCTCATTTTGAATAATACATGTTTCTCATGAGAGTCAAAGACCTTTTCAGTTTATCATCCAGCCCTATTCATTCCTTCTTTGATGACTCCACCCTTCACACTTCTACCCATTGTCCATAACATTCATCCCAACAGTCACGGTAAGAGGCTTTGCGTGAGTTGTGGGAAGGCTAGTGAATAACTGACAGAAGTAGTTTGGCGGGGATGAGTGTAATGGTCATAAAAAAACGCAAAAGGATTAATAAGAAGGGAGGAAAGGACAGGATGCTGCGTGTGAAAATAATGTTCACGCATCTGATGGGATATAAGAGAGAGACTGAAACGGGGGTGAGTGGGAAGAAGACATGTAAATAAGTGACTTCGCCTGACCTTCGCAGAGGTGTTTTCAACGTATAAAGTCAGGTGTACTATGACCTGCGGAAATTCATAGCTATTGTCATATTCTACTGTCTATCTATCTTTCTATCCATCAATCTGTGTAAATCTGTTAATCTGTCTCTGTCTATATCACCCATTTTACCACGGACTTGCAATTTTAAGTTCACATGGAAGTTTAAAAGAAAAATAGAAAGGGCAGACATGTACCGGTAACTCCCGTACATTTCAAAGGGTAAGGTAAAAGGAGGAAACTATGTATAGAGAAAGGGTGAAATGAACTTGAAAAATGTAGGGAAAAATGCGATTGGGGTGAGGGAGAAAGAGGAGACGGAACAAAGGGAAGGGAAGGTGAATGGTGGACACTAGTAAACAAGAAGAGCAGGTGATATGTAGAGAGAATGGACAGTGTATGGGTGGGTGTAACTGAAAGAGGAGGAGGAGAAAGGGAGAAAGCAAGTGTGCCTGAATGAATAAACGAACGATGAGCAGCTCTTGAGAGAAAAAAGAATAGAAAGGAAAGAAGGGTTAGGGAGATTAAGTAGAACACGGTTAATGTAAACAAAAGAATTTAATGTACTTGAACGAATATAGGAGCAGTGAGCAACGAAAGAGGGAAAGAAAAGGAAAAGATTAGAGTCAATGGACAGCAACAATATCGGTACAAATGAAAAAGAAAAGAACTAATAATAGTTCTGAGTAATGGGCTTGGAAGTGTGGCTAAGGCGAAACAGCTGAAAATAATCGTATATATATATATATATATATATATATATATATATATATATATATATATATATATATATATATATATATATATATATATTAAAGAAATGAAGTCAAGGAGTACGGTAGGGAAGGAGGGTTGCAGGTACATTTAGGACACTGACAAGGAAAAGAGAGGTGAGCATGGAAGTAGATAAGTCGTTGCACGATAGTATGGCGATTCCCCCACTAACGTATAGAAGTGGAAGTTGAATTCTTGGAGGGACACTAGGCATGAGTGGAAATGAGTTGTCTGAGAGAAACATGTGGAGTTCCGTGGAAAGACAAGATGGACAAATAACTTAGTTCGAGAACATGGTGGTGTTAATGTGGGTGTTTTGGGAAGTGTTAGATGTACCTTGAGATGATCTGAGCAAGTGGAATGATTGAACTGTGCAAAACTGACATAAAGAATGTATATGAATGAGGTGGAAAGGAAAAGGGGGCAGGGAGACCTAGGATGAGCTGGGCGGATGGGGTGAGGAGGCATATGAGTGTGAGTGGTGTAGGATGGAGAAAGGGACGCCTGATGGTCGAGGGCAGAGTTACTTTGATAGCGTCCACTCCCCCCCCCCAATGATCAAGACCTCTTGTTATAGGTAGAATGTTAGAATATACGAATGTTGATCAGCAGTATGAAAAGAATATCAAAAGCTTCTCTGATTCCTGAATAAGGATGTGGTCCATTTTTTACTTGACTCAGATTATTGTTCTGCTATTTTTGTGCTTTTTGTGATCATTCCCAAGCTGGCTACAGAACAATAATGGGGAAAAGAATGATGGTGATGATGATCATGGTAGTGGTAGTGGTGGTGGTGGTGGTGATCAGAATGATAAAGAAAGAATGGATTAACAAGGCAAGGAATTATTGCACTCATGATGCGCAGACAGCAAATGGAGAAAGCAAAAGAGATGCCATATGGAATCAACAATTAATGAGGAAAAATGAAAATACTGGTAAGAGGTGAATGTATGGACTAATAAGTGTGACGAAATAATCTCTTTTATTCGGAAAACGCCTGGATGGAGTAAAAGAAAATGCATGACGGGAGAGAAAGAGGATACAGAAAGAGAGCGATTATTACATTTTTTTTTAAAATCAAGACAGCAACGTAATTCATTTCTGGAGGTTGCATTTCCCTTTGCCCTTAGAGAGAAAGTGCAATTTTTTTTATCTATGTATAAAAAAGGAATCAGAGGCTGAAACAGTGAAAAAGCAATCCTCTTAAGGAGAGTCGAGAAAAGGAAAACCAAAATAAAGTCTCGTTCATCTCTGGATGCCTAGACAATGTGGACTTAAAGACTGTACTATCTAGATAGATGTAAATTGCCTACAGAATGAGGAACACCTCCAGACTTAATGAAAGAAAAGCATTCGGAAGCCGAATGCTAATCGCACTCCAGAATATGCTGTTGGCTAAGTCCAAGATTTTGACGATATCTTGATACCCTGAAGGTTTCGTGTTGATAGGTCAAGCCGTTCATGATATATGATGGGAAAACACACACACACACACACACACACACACACACACACACACACACACACACACACACACACACACACACACACACACACACACACACACACACACACACACACACACAGGTAAAAACATTATCGCTCCGCCTTATAAAAACGAGCGATAACCAGCTGTGTACTCAAAGGACACTGCTTAGTGATTAATTAGTGTGTTGGCCAGAAAAGGGATGAGACTGTGTGTGGAGGCATGCAGGCAGTATTCTAGCGATAGTAATGAAAACAATGATGCAGTTCCACAGCGATGAGAGTGACACTTAAGGAAATCACTGGAAATATGGAATTCAGTATGTAGTGAGATCACACACGAGCTACGATCGTTAATGTATCTTTTGCATAATTAGCAACTATGCACAGTTATAAAAAGTCTGGATGCAGAGCAGATTACCAAACCTGTAGGAAGCAGACTTTGCAAGATAAATAATGTGATTTCTCCGCGAGCAACCCCGAGAAAACAATAAGACGGCATTTTGGAAATTGAAAATCAGGGACAGACTCCGTCGAATCAGGCTTTGAAACCTGTATCAGTTAATCCTTTCACAATTACATATTTTATTCTGACTTAAAAACAGACAGTTGCATTCCACTGAGAAAAGTCTTACCATACGAAGGAGTTAAAAAAGGTTTCAGCGTGCGATGATGACCGCACAATAAAAACAGTGTTAAAATAATAGAGATTCAGTATAACCAGTGATAATCAAGTGTTTTACAGTCTTACTTGACAATCTTAAACCATCAGAACTGTACAGCATTTACTGACCGCGACTATACAGTGTCTCACTGCTCTTCAGTTTTAATTAACCTTTTTAATTCTCGGACGCCCATAAACTGTATAAGATCGTCTGCTGTTAACTATTGTGAAACATGTGAGTTCGAAATGTTTTTAACGTTTTAGAAGTTAAGGTTCCCCTAATGTACTTTATTCTGGCTGCCACTAAGCCATTTCATTTGGCCGAGAGAAACTTCTGTTTTGTAAAAGGTCAAAGGCTGTCGATTAACACCTTAGCCCCTCGAATCCGATGAAGTACGTTCTATTTTATTCCTGCTACCTTAAACCGATATTATTCACCAAAGGAGAGGCTTTTCTAATTTGAGGGGTGGGGTATAGCACTCATTAATTCGTATATTGCTAGGCTATTCTAAAATAGTAATATTCGTCTAATAATAACACGATATAAAAACTAAGATTCAGCAGGAAAAAGGAAAGGGCTTCACATACGTATTTTACTGTGGCTAATGTCAGATGCTCATATTCAAGTGACAGAAAACCTTTCCTCTAAAAAGCATGAATGCGCTTATATATGTTCTCACCGAGGTCTGTAGTTCCTTTACATTGGAATGAAGTGTCATCTCCTAAATGGGTCTTCTCATACCAACCAGTGATGAGAAACAGGAAGGAAATCTCGAACCATGTATGAGTTTGGAATCACTGACGTTTCCAGGAACCAGTGACCTTAACAGTACACGCGCCACATAACCCCCTCCCCCCCTCTCTCTCTCTCTCTCTCTCATTCTCAACAATGACTCCCACTTCCTTAATTGTTCCCGTCGGCGACTAGCGTAGTGTTTTTACAAAGGCCAATTCTTATTCAAGGGGTTTCTTTTGTGAGTGTTTTATCTCGGGTCATACAGAGAGAGAGAGAGAGAGAGAGAGAGAGAGAGAGAGAGAAAGAGAGAGAGAGAGAGACAGACAGACAGACAGACAGACAGGGACAGAGAATGCAATCTTTCCTCTAACGACAATGACAATTAGTCATACATAACAAAAAATATCCAGTACTGAAGATTAATGATAAGAATTTTTACTGAAAGAGCAATGGAATATTACCAAAGAAGAAAAAGATATAAGGAACTGGACAGGTAAAATCGATATTAAACAGAGACGAACAGCTAATAGGAATAATAATGATGGAACTGAGGGTGGAAGAAAAATCGCAAGAAAAATGAGACCCGGAAGTGATAAAGGATAGATAGTAACAGACTCACTCTTAGCTGAATGAAATCTTTCGGTGTTATCTGGAATGGAGTAGTAGAACTGTCCCGACTATGAGAGGGTTGACGAGGCTGACGAATGCCCATGGAAAAAAGAAAATGATGGCAAGCGTAGTCGGTAAATGTAAAGAATAAAGGAAGGGTTAAGGTAAGGCGAGATATATGAAAGTTTCTTTTTTTTTTTCCCCGACTTTAGGAAGGACATCTCACACCATCATCGTCGTCATCATAACTATCATCATTTTAGCCCTAACTTCCACCAAAAGGTAAGGCAAGGTAGGATTAGGAAACAAAGAAAGAAAAAGCAAGTGGAGAAATACCAAACAACCTGCAGGTGAAATGGGCCAGGTGATCACAGAGGATGACAAAGGATGCAGGTAAAGACAGGATATTCAGTGTTGGAATAGAGGGAAAAAAAAAAAAAACAGGTGAGATGAAGTTGTGTATGATGCCACACATCTTGGAGGGGTTTAGAGCGGATCCTGTTGCACGGTGTTTGTTATACGAGTAACCTGCTGAAGATCCCTAACCCCTTTCAGCTCAGTTGATAGCCAGCTGTAGTCAGCTTTGAGGACTGATTTGACTAGTAACCAAGGAAATTTATTCCCACCGCATAACTGACGCTCATCGAATTTCATGCAACCACGATTTTGTATGCTAATTTTGGGAGTTGGCCAGTTCCGTGAGGGAAAAATAAATAGATTTAACTATTTATCAGGCCACAGTGTCTCTTCCTGATTTATGACACAAATTCCATGTTAGGAACATGCAGACCAGTGGTTTGTCGGGTCGGTATGGAAATGGCGAATTCATTGGCAGGGACAACTCTCGCACACTTTTTCAGCAAATAGCAGACGATTTTATTGATCGGAGAGTGAGTCATAGGAGTCTGAATGTACTGACTGTTATTATTAACTAGTTCACCGTTAGGAAAGCTCTAGCGCTGTATTTCAGTTAACACCAGACGATTTAATTCATTTGAGAGTAAGTCAGGGTGGCCTGGGAGACTTCATCTGTGTGAGTGGCGACAACCTGAGCAACACAGGAAAACTCACACACCTAAACTTGCCCGTAGTTTCGACAACTTAAGAGATTGAAGGATGTCTTCCTTAGTGCGCGTCCACGCGTGTGCTCGAACAAGTGTTGGCAACATGTATGCAACACAGTAACGAACACGCTGCAAACATGTTGGGAACAGTAGCGTCCAGATCATGTTGGCAACATCATAATGAAGTCTCAGCTGCCTCGTATGGACGCACTTAGCTCATCACCTCTGCTGCCAGTGTTCGAAGCTGTACTGAAACATGTTTACATACATCTGTCCAAATACTGCTGCATACATATACCCAAACATGTTGTCAACAGTGTTGCCAACATATGTTCGACGGCACGTGTGGACGCACATTTAAGCATTAATTTTCCATACTGCATTCAGTGAAATACTCTTAAATGTTATCTATGTCTTTCTAGTACTGACTTAAAATGCATGAAAACATAAAAGAATGTATTAACGCACCACATACAGAAATACACTAGTAAAGAAGAGGTAACAGGGAGCCTCCTTACTGCACGAGAATAAAAATCTCAGAGATGTATTCTAAGCTGTCCTAGAGATTTCTTAACTCACCTTACTTGGCAATTACACATAACACCTGAACATTGTTTTGTACGATTATGATGTAAACTAAGTCTATATTAAAACGATGCAGAGGCATGGATGAGGGTGTTTAGATGTGATACACAGAACACATCGCGAAACGAAACTTCCAATACTGCTCAAAGTGTGGCCTTCATTGTACATAAACCCCACGGGATGAGCTTCGACGGGCGTTCAAATGATGGTGTGGAGATGGATGGGGAGGGGGGAGGGCGATAAATGATGGCGTTTCTGTAACTTCACAACTTCAGACTTCCTCTCCTTCATCACCAGAGCTGAACTTTATGGGTATCATATTTCTGGAGGAGGAAATAATTCATTTCTGGGGTCTCTTCTGTGAAATACTGGTGGCGTTACTGCTTCAGGAATTTGAGACTATTCACTTTTTTGCGAGATTTTGTTTATAAGCCCGTCTTGATTTCTTTGCGTCACTCTTTCCATCTGTAACTCTACATACTGTCGGCAATGAAATCCTGTCGCCTCTCCTACAGTATTACTGTCTCCAGGTACTTTGAAAATCTGTATGGTAAATAAGCAGCAATCAACACAACTGACTGTCTTTGGTCACAGGTCAGTGTCATTAGCATGGATTGCTACCACTTCATCAGACTGATTTTCAAAATCTAGGGAGAAAGAATCAGGAGAGTCTTTAGGACTCTTGTTGCCGTCAGTACTTGCACATCTAACTACAGACCAACACAATGTGGTATGCTGAACCAGACATATCTTGAAAAACAAAAATGCTTTCTCTGATGAAGTAACTCTTTCTTGTGTATTTTCACATAGCTTGAGGTTTTAGATTATATAAAGAAAACGGGGGTTAGGCACTTGCTTCTTTCCTTAAAATCTGCTCCTGCTTTTCTTTTATTGTGTTTTTCATCATCCTTCTTACAGTAACTATATATCATGAATTTTACCAGATCCATATGTATCTATCATACAGACCTTTTTTTTTTTTTTTTTTTTTTTTTACCCCATCAGGAGAGTAGGGGTCCGGGGCTAGACCACTCACTCCCAGCATTTAAGAAGGTGATCAGCATAACCCTCCTCTGAGTGGCATTATATTAGCAATAAATCCCATACATCCAGTGGTTGTAAGCCATTTATGGGTCCCATCCGGCTGGAGCTCTTTAACCATTAGGCCACCAGTAGTCTTTTGTTTATTTATATGGTTAGCACTGTCGTAGTAAATGGTTTTCTGAGTTACAGGACACCATTTGAATTGCGACTAGTTGTTACGCTAATCATACATATTACAAGAGTTGGCAGTGACTGTGCTGGTTCGGTGGGTCACAGAAACACAGCAGTGGCATAAATTACCCCTGCGGCTCTGATGATGGCTGTGTGTAGTCCGAAACATGTCAGAAATGATAATCTTGACTATGATGTCGTCTTTTGCACTGCATTCTTGCTGCCACCAAACGTTCTGGTTCATGTCAAGATGAGTTTCTCATAGTTAGGGGGTTAAAAACTCCAGTGACCCCTTCAGTACAAGAATCCCTCTCCAAAGCTGGGTATAGTCATGTAGGCACAGCAGTACTAAAATAAAAGATGTCCGGGATGAAGGAATTAACACTGTCAGGCTCGTGTAACCCAGGTTCAGCTTAAAGATAGCGTCTGGCGCCAGCTGGATTAGAATACTAGATCTACCCCTTCCATGAGAGGGTTAAGCTCTTTTCTGTTTCCCTCCCACTTAAATTACCCACTGTACCTCTCTGTCTCTGTCTGTCTGTCTGTCTGTCTGTCTCTGTCTGTCTGTCTGTCTGTCTGTCTCTCTCTCTGTCTCTCTCTCTCTCTCTCTCTCTCTCTCTCTCTCCCATACGGAATGTAGGTGATACAAGCAAGGAATTACACACAAGAGCACAGGCAAGTATGTACAAATAATAGCCTCAACAGTATTTCCAGAGCAACAGAACACTTACACTAAGAGCACATCCCGTATGCTCATCGGGTAAGGAGGCTCTCGAACCTCTTCCTAACGATTTTTTTTTTGTGTGTGTGTATCTGCACTTTAGTCCCTTCAACCCGATGACGCAGCTATGTTTTACTTCTTGATGTTTCCTGACGATTTGATTCGGCACAGAACTCCTTATCAGTAAAAGGGACGATGGAACAAATACCTGACCCTCTTGCTCGAAAAACCTTCCCTTACTGGAATAACATAGTTCATAGACAGCGAGAATAACACTTAGGTATGCATCGTCGGAGTGAGGGGTTAATATTCTCGTATGTGTTATTTATGCAATTTACACCTATATAAAAAAAATGTATCAACCAAGAGATTATAAATATATTGAATGAGAAGTAAATAGCTAAAAAAACAGTCGTTAGGAAACTGCCCAGGCTGACAAGAATACTGTTCAACGTGTCATCAGCATCATGGCTTAGGAGGATGTATAATATTAATTTTTTCCTTGGTTATTTCTTTTCATTAGTACACACGTTCCCACATACCCACATTACCTTCCGTCTCTCTCTCTCTCTCTCTCTCTCTCTCTCTCTCTCTCTCCAGTGTTCATTTCAGCTTAATGCTCTCATGTATGTTGCGTATATGTTTTTATAATGGACATAGTTTATATTATTAATAAACGAGAAAATATTAAACGTACTAGGCTAGGAAGCTTGCTAGCACCTCCTACTGGCCGATTTATTTTGCGTACAACACTTTACCATTGTCATATAATCTACGTCTTTTCTATACCAGCAGTGACTTCATAAATAACACACAAGGCAATAATAAACTGCTAATTGTAGAAATAAAGTGGTGAAGGAGACACGGTGGGGAGCTTCCTAATTCTCTTTTCCAGTGCCTCTTCTTTCATTTTATTCTATATCACATTTCACAGTTCTCATATGTCTTTTTCATGTTTTTTATGTGGACAAGCAATAATAAGGCACAATGGAACAATAATCCGCCACTTGCAGGTATAAACTAGTAAGGAAAAAGTACCAGCAAGCCTCCTTAGCCAACACAAATAATGCCCCAGGCTTCCCAGGAAAGATGAAAGAGGAGAAAAGAACTTAGAATTTTGAGGAGGGAAGAAAAATCCGAAGAGAAAGAAGGAAAAAATAAAAATAAAAAGCACCCGAGATAGGTGTCAGAAGGCAGAAAGGAGAAAGGAATTATAGAATGAGTATATGGGTTTTAAAGTAAGAAGCTTGGAGAAAAAGAGAGGAGTACATACAAAACAAATAAATAAAAAAAATATTGAGGAGGAAGGAAAAGCAAAACGAAATTTTAACATGAGATCATTGATTAGGATAGAAGGAAAAAGAATAAAATTAATGATCAGAGAGTACGACAGAGAAAAAAAAAAAAACTAGAAAAGATCTCGAGTGTAAATGGAAGTAGGAATCAAGAAAAAAGGAAGAGGGAGGAAAAAAGGAGAACAGAAAGATTCAGGGGATGGTAAGGGTGTAAAAAAAAAAAAAAAAAAAAAAAAAGAGGAAATCCCAGAATACAACGATGCAGAAAGAAAGGGGGGAAGGGGTTATATAACGAGAGTAAAGAACAGAGGAACAGAAAGGAAAAAAAGAAAAGAACACGAACGAGGAGTCCAACAATGGGAAAGAAGAGAAAAGACTTATTATACACAAAGGAATAAGAATCCAGAACAAAGGAAGAGGTGGGAAAAACAGAGGGAACTGAGAGAGCCCTAGCCAGGAGGGAGAAAGAAAGAGGACAAATGAGAAGAGGCCAAAGATACAGCAAGGGATGGGCCCTGCCTCTCTATAATGGTGCTTCTATCTCAACATACGACGCAGTTCTCAGGCCACGGTCATTTATTTTGGGCGTGGTGTATGTCTATGTATTTTATTAACCTTCTCGGGCTTGTATGACTCACTCTTACCTGAATACAAGTGTCTGGTGTTAGCTGGAAAAGAGTAATCGAGTTATTTGGACCGACCGTGAAAGTTAGGAAGTGTATTTTTGAAGAAAGGAAGCGGTCTAACTTCTTTAATCATTTCGCCGTTTATTAAGAACACTGTAGAAAAGAAGAATCAATGCAAACATGCTATTATACGAGAAAATGACTGTTTTCAGTTTAGCTCACCAGCTGCTTTACCTCCTCAGCCAAACGACGTCTTGTTGCTCATTTATACTGTCTGCGACCGGTGTTTTGAAACAGTAGTCAAAATGCCACCTAAGTTGTCATAAAAACCGATGACATTAAGGACTGAAACAGGGATGTGTCATGTCCCCGTGGTTGTTCAATCTGTATATGGATGAGGTTATAAAAGAGATACAAGGTAGGGCAGTGGATGTTGGAGCGGCCCTGATGAGAGAGAGCAGTGTTTGGAAACTCTCTGTACCGTTGTTTGCAGATGATATTGTGTTGTTAAGTAGAGACAAAGGGGAGCTGCAAGGCTTGGTGGATGAGTCTGGGAGAGTGTGTAAGAAACGGAATCTAAACGCGAATGTGGGGAAGTGTAAAGTTATGGTCTTCGAGAGATGTGAAGTCAGTGAATGTACGGTGAGGTTGGATGAGGAGGAAATGGAAAATGTGAGTACGATTAAGTACTTGGGTAGTGTGATGAGTAAGGATGGAAGTTTAGAGGGTGAAGTGCTGGAAAGGGTACAACAAGGAAGAAAGGTTGCTGGTTCCTTGAAAGCAGTGATAAGAAACTGGGAAGTGAGCATGGAAGTGAAAAAGTTACTACATGACAGTATTTTTACACCGACTCTAACATATGGAAGTGAAGTTTGGACCTTGTTGGAGGGACAGAAATCAAGAGTGAGAGCAGTGGAAATGAGTCATTTGGGAGGAGCCTGTGGAGTCACATGGAGAGAGAGACTGACAGATGAGGATGTGAAGGAGCGTTGTGTTGTGGATGTAGATGTGATGGGAAGCGTTAGGAGAAACACACTGAGATGGTTTGGCCATGTGGACAGGATGGAGAGTGAGAGACTGACGAGGAGAGTGTATGTGAGTGAGGTGGAGGGGGGGAGAGGGAGGGGGAGGCCGAGGATGAGATGGAGGGATGGAGTGGAGAGGTGTGTGAGAGAGGGGGGGGGGTGAGTTGGGAGCAAGACAGTGTGTTGCGTTTTTTTTTTTATTCAAGGAAATACAAACCAAAGGCCAGGAGCCCGGAAATTGTTCTCCCTAAGAAAAACAAAAAACATGATAAGAGAGCCAAATTCAAGATCCGTTCATTTCGAGATATCTGGAAACACTGCGTTGGAAAGACTGGAGATCTTAGGCAGTAGGAAATACAGAAAGAGGGAGACAGTTCAAGAGGTGGCCTGTTGCATACATGAAGGACTGGGAATAAAGGTCAACTCTTGCATTAGAGAGTTGGACAGAAAAGGGATGAGAGTTTATTGCTAGACGGGTGCTACGTCCCTGCCGCAGTGGTGTAGTGATGCATGCAGACAGTTCGGAGGGGCAGAGACCATTGAAACAGCGATAGAAAAGAGATAAATATGTAACAGTTCGGCCAAGAAACAGAGGTTGAAGGGAGTCGGTAAGAGTGAGAGTTCTATCTATCTATTGCCGAACGCCTTAATCCCGAAAAGGGTGGCCACAGACAAATCGCCTCCATGTCGCCCTGTCCCCCGCCATTTCACCTCCATCCCCTAAGCTCACACAACTCTCTCTCATATACCTCTCCACTCCATCCCTCCATCTCATCCTTGGCCTCCCCTTCCCTCTCTTCCACTCCACCTCACTCACAATACACAATCCTCCTTAGTCTCTCGCTCTGTATCCTCTCCACATGGCCAAACCACCTCAGTGTATTTTTCCTAACGCTTTGTGTCACATCCACATCCACACCACAAAGCTCCTTTACTTCCTCATTTGTCATTCTGTCTCACCATGTAACTCCACATGCTTCTCTCAACTAACTAATATCCACTGCTCTCACTCTTGACTTGTGTCCTTCTAACAAGGTCCAAGCTTCACTTCCATATGTTAGAGTTAGTATCGCAATACGATCACGAAGCGACTTTTTTTTTTTTTTTTTTTCCATGCTCGCCAATTTATCACTGCTTTCAAAGAACCAGCAACCTTTCTTCTCTGTTTTACCATTTAAAACACTTCATTATCCAAACTTCCATCCTTACCCATCACACTACCCAAGGCCTTAAATGAACTCGCATTTTCTATTTCCTAATCATCCAACCTCACTGAACATTCAGTGACTTCACTTCCCTCGAAGACCATAACTTTGATCTTCCCTACTTTCAACTTTAGATACCGTTTCTTATACACTCTTCCAAAATAATTCACCAAGCCTTGCAGTTCCCCTTCATCTTCACTTAACAATACAGTATTATCTGCAAACAACGGTACAGGGAGTTTCCAAACAATGCCCTGTCTCCTTAGGGCCACTCCAACATCCACTGCCCTACCTTGTATCTCTTTTATAACCCCATCCATGTGCATATTGAACAACCATAGGGACATGACACATCCTGTTCCAATCCAACGATCAGACAGAAAAATTCTCTCAGTTCCCTATACACACGCACTGCAGCCTTAACACCCTCATACATACTCTTCACGGCATGCAACAACTTCCCATTTACTCCATATATTCTTAATATTTTCCACATTCCTTGTCTATCCACTCTGTCATTAGCTTTGTCCAAATCCATGAATGCTGCATACAACTTCATCTTGTTGTGAAGAGCTTTATGTGGGGAACCTCCCCACACGTGAGAGTTGTACTCTACACAGGGGGGAATAAAACCCGTGTATAAAGTCAACAACTGTGCAGGGGTAAAGAAGGCACTGACTCGGCGTAGCACACCTAATCTCTTGGAAGCAGATTTAACAAGAGAGGTAATATGATCTTTCCAAGAGAAATCCCGAGAGAATGAAACCTCAAGTATGTTTATGGATGATGCAGGATTGAGTTGGATATTGTTAAAAATTACAGGATACTCCTGCGGAAGATTTTGTTCAGTTGATCAATGTAAGAACTGAGTTTTCGATGTATTAAATACAAGAAGATTGCTTTTATCCCAATCAGAGATATGAGCCAAGTCAAACATTAGGTGTGCCATAGCCTCGTCCCGTGTTTGTTGAAGTAACTGTTGAGATGGTCGCTGCGGGAAGCAAATGGAAAGGTGAATTGTGGAGTTATCAGAATAGAAGTGGATAGAGTTAGATGTACAGCTTAGAGGGTCACTGGTGAATAAAATGAAGAGAGTTGGTGATAGGACAGAGCTCTGAGGAACACCACTATTGATAGCTCTAGGAGAAGGACGGTGGCCGTCTACAACAGTAGCTATAAAACAATTAGAAAGGAAGCTAGAGATGAAGACACAGATAGAAGGATAGAAAACATAAAGGGGCAGTTTGGAAATAAAATACTTATGCCAGACTCGATATGTCAAGTCGCCAAAGTCCCGAGAGGAGGATGACAAGGTGTCTGAAAGGTAGGTGAGAAGATGACAGTGGAGCGTCCCTGGCGGAACCCTTACTGACGATCAGAATGAAGGTTGTGATAGGAAAGATGCTTTGGAATTTTTTGTTAAGAATAGAGTAAAAAACTTTTGAAACACAAGATGTCAACGCAACTGAGCGACAGTTAGAGGGCTGGGAATAGTCACCCTTCTCTGGGACAGGCTGAATGAGAGCAAACTTCCAGCAAGAAGGAAAGGTACAAGTTGACAGACAGAGGGGATAGAGTTTACCTAAGCAGGGTGTAGGGTTAGAAGCACAGTTCTTGAGGACAACAGGAGGGACCCCATCAGACCCATATCCCTTGTTAGTATTGAGACCAGTGATGGCAGAAAAGTTTTCAGTCGAAGAAATTTTAATGTCAGCCATGAGGAAGTCAGAGGGGGGAAGTGATGGAAGAACAGCACCAGAATTGTCTAAGGTGGAAATGGAGGAGAAAGTCTGACTGAAGAGTTCTGCCTTATCAGTAGAAGAAATAGCTACAGAGCCATCAAAGCAGAAGAGAGGAGGGAAGGATGAGGTAAAGTTGTTAGAAAGTTTTTTGACAAGGTGTCAGAAGGAGCAGGAAGAATTCGAGTTGGAGAATTCAGAGCAACTAGTACGAATGAAGTTATTTTTAGCAGAACAAAGAACAGACATAACATGATTCCGGGAAAAAAAACATAAAAGAGATGAGATTCAGGGGAGGGTTGGTTCTGGTACCTTTTGTAGACCCTCTCCTTGTTGTGAAGAGCATTAGAACAAGTGTGATTAAACAAAGTTTTATTTGCATTTGTCATGGGATATGAGAAAGGAATGTATGCTTCCATGCCCGAGAGAATAACCTCCTTAATGTGCAAGGCACACCCAGATGGCTGTCGGCCATGGAAGCAATAATCATTTAATGAAAAATCAAAGAAGTACTGCCTGAGGGCCTACCGATCAGCAGCTCCAAAGTACCATAACCGTCGCTTGTTTGGAGGGTCTACAGTCTTTGCTGTAGCGATAAGACAGGTTAAAGTGATAAGGTTGTGATGCGAGGTGCCCAGCGGAGAGGGAAGATTAACAATGTAAACAGAAAATTTAGTTGTAAGTAAGAGGCCAAGTATGTTGTAACTCTCTCCAAGGCAGTCAGGGATAAGGTTAGGGTGCTGTACAAGCTGCTCAAGGTCATTAAGGATAGAAAAGATGTAGGCTTGTTCATCAAGTGGATCAGTGAAAGGTGAGGAGAGCCAAAGGTGGTGATGAACATTGAAATCTCCTAGAGTGGAGATTTCAGAGAAAGGAGAAATGGATAGGATGTGTTCCATCTTAAAAGTAAGATAGTCAAAGATTTTTTCATAGTATGCAGAATTAGGAGATAGTAAACAGCACATATATATTTAGTCAGAGAATGGCAGGAAAACCGAAGCCAGAGAGAAGAGAATTCAGAAAATTCAAGTTCAAGAACAGGAGAACAAGAGATGTTGTTGTTCGCATATAAACAACAGCCAGGTTTGACTTTGAAATGAATATAGAAAATACAGGAGGATACAGAGTATCAGTCGTTTCAGACAGTTGGGTCCCAGTGAGGAAGAGAAGGTGAGGTTTAGAGAAGAGGTGGTGCTCAACTGAGAGAAAGCTAGAGGAAAGGCAGCGAATGTTTGATGCTAATTTGGTGTTGTTTTTTTCAGTTGTCGTACGGGTTTCCATACAAATGGAACGATATTCGAATTTACTTAAAGACCCTTAATTTGTTTTATGAACCTTACTTAGATTCTAACAGTGTTTGAGGTGATGTCTATGAATTACTGATCGCTTTTTTGGGTTCTATTCACCTCATCTCTGTAGCACACACACACACACACACAAAAAAAAAAAAAAAGCAATATAACCCTCAGCTTCATACTTTATTAGCCACATATACTTTCTGAATAGCCATGGTTGCTTTGACTTGTTTTGGTCTCCATACCTAACAAGAACAAGCTCCTGGGGATACGACGCCTAGAACCTTGTAATAAAAAGAACAAAAACGTTCTTTCATAACAAAGAAAATTACTGACCAGAATTTTGGTCAGGACAACTGGCTGAGAACTCTGTGCCTTGTTGCAGTCAGCAGTGTGTAAGCCAGATCCATATTCACGTAAGTTAAGGAAGATCGCTAATACATGTTTGTTATCAGGTTATTGAGATAGTATTGTATGTTATCTATGTAAGCTATATCGATGTGGTGTCAGGAAACATACACGAGAAAATTATTGTTATATGGCAAGTAAATATTTAAGGAAAGGGAAATGGAAAATCTCCTAAGGTGACGAGAATACCGCCCTCATGCACCACCACAACAACCTCCACCACAGCAAACACTATTTTCACTATCATAATACCCGCTACCTCGACTACCACAAAAACCATCGCTACCACTACAACAGCCACCACAATAACAACCACAGCCACAACTACAACAACAATCACAGCCATTATCACAACAACCATCGCTACCACCAAACAACCGCCACTACCACAGCCACGACCACAACAACCACCATTACCACCACCACAAAAACTACCACAGCCACTAAAGACAAAAGCTACCACTTCCACCGTCAAAATAACCACCACCATCACTATGATTACAGTCACCATTTCCATCGTTATAACTGTCACACCCTCTACTACCACAATAAACACCGTCTTCACCACCACAACCACCACCACCACCTTCACCACCATAGTGAACATTATCTTCACCACCACATCCACCATCTGCACCATCACAGCGGACACGACCTTCACCACGATCACCTTCACCACCACCTTCACCACCATCAGAAGCACCACCACCTCCATCCCCACAAAAACCACCGCCACAACCACAGTAACCATCACCACCTCCACTACCACAAAAATCACTACCTATAACTACCACAACAGTCACCACCACATCTACACAATGATAACACTACCTTTATTACCACAAAAACAGTTATTACACTTGTCAACCAGTAATGCCATATTACAGCTCATAATCGCGCCCACCTCCACAAAAACACTCTTCCAGCTAAATACATCATCATCGTCATCATTATCCCACAGTCAACACCACAATCATCCACCTGTATAACGCCATTTAACACCATTAACACAATTATTCTTCCTCTGAACTAAACATTTAACAATTTAAGCCTAATGACGTAATTTCTGCTGTATTCTTGTTACCACTCCACAATTTTGTTCAAGTAAATAGGAATTTTTTCGAGATGTAGGAGTTACATTTAGCGTTAATTGCACCAAACATTCCTAGAAGCCTCCATAAACTGAATAAAAATCCTTTGTAAATAGTAAAAATAAAATATAAAGTACAACTGTGTCCATTAGTAAGGATACACATGAGTCATGGTGTCTACTGTAGTGTCCACTGCTGGTAAGATGGGGAACTATTTCGCTTACTACGTGGTTAGTTTATGCTTATTGCGTTAAACAGTAACTAAAGACGTTCCACATTCCAGCAACACGAAACACTGCAAGGACAACATGAGCACATATGTGTCCCTACTTCTAAACGCGACTGTGTGTCATCTGATTCAAGGGATTAATACTTTTACCCCTACCACAACATGCATCTCTGAATTCCGAACCTAATAACACCCCAGTTTCCACTAACAAAGTCACCTTTACCACAAACCAACCACACACAGCCACAGAAACGAAGTGAACAGAAATGGCTATCAGCGACATCAGCAGTTACTAAAAACTAACTCTTCTTTGTCTGTGGAATTTGAATACATATGAAAATACGTACCGATTTAGTTTTAACTAACTTCGTTATAACCACAGGCGAATATTTTAATCGCTGGTCTGTGCACAGCAGAAACGGGCGAATAGATTAAACCACATCCGCTTTACTGGGGAATGCTTTTGTTACGAAAGCTTGGGATATTTGGGCAAGCACTGACAACAAGCACACACACACACACACACACACACACACACACACACACACACACACACACACACACACACACGACACCCGCTGCAGTTCGTTCAAAATTTCTTTGCGGAGATGTTCAGCCATCCTTGCAGACGATTGCCTGACGTTACTGCTTTAGCAGGAGGAGCCTAATGATTCGGAACTTGTTTATTTTATTCCATTCTATGTAGCCTTCCTTATTACAATCAGCTTCTCATCACCCAGACTCGACTCATCATTCAAGTTGATGGCACAGTCAGTTTGTCAAAATACAATTAATAGATGGTGATTTCAGTCTTTTTCCCCCACCTTTTTGGGGGAGGTGGGTCGTAGGGTGTGGTGGGAGGGGGAGAGCCTTTCTCTTATCTGTCCAGTTCTCTCACACTTTGGTTAGTTGTTAATAGATTTTTAAAAATACATAACCTCGTATGGGGCCAACAGGCCGTCTGTTACCTGTACTAGCTATATACTCCTGTGAACTCTTGATTAGCGAGTTACCTTATATTCGTTTGTTTATACAATTTCATCTTTTACCGAAAAAGAAAAAAAAAAGAAGGATGGGGATAATGACCATGATAATTTTAGTTATTTATCCGCCTTTTGGGGCATAGACTAGGCAGGCCGGTCGCTAAGGCCAAACAATCCTTCCATGAACAATAGATGGGCCAGACTTCTCAGGCAACCACGTGAGCCCTAATACCCACCATCCTTACTGAACCTACTTATATGCCTTCTCGTTCAGAACTATTGTTATGCTGTTATTTTTTTTTTTTTTTTTTTTTTTTTGATGACATGCCAGTGATTTAGGAGGGATATCAGGTAAAATTGTCATAGTGAATTTCATATCCCCAAACTGCTCCTTGCTACAGTCTGCACCTGGACAGCAACTCCCATTTCTACCAGTTGACCGTCACCTCCACTTTCTTTGATATTCTCCTGCATGTTATTTGACTGTATTCAGTAACGACATTCTTAGCGTGAATATTGTACAGGTGGAAAAAAAAACTTACAATATCTAGAAAGAAACGAAACGCCGAGAAATCGGGACCTGAGCTTCTGACGCAAAATGTTGCTCGGTATGCCTCCGCCATGCTTTGCTCAGGGACTCTTCATACATCCTCCATGACAGGCTTCATTGTGGGCTAAAACGAAACGAAGGAAAAACTAAGTTGACCCCATTGTCCTTGATTTATGACCCCTTGACCTTGCTGACCTAACCAATTCATCGTCCCTTCATAATGTATCACAGACAAAAGATTGGCTGAAGTCTGTCGAGGGTATCAGGTGATATCGCACCCTCACCCATATGACCTTGACCTTTGATCCCTTGACCTTTTTGACCTAATCAGCTCATCGTTCCTTCATACTGTATCATTAACAAACGTTTGGTCGGAATCCGTTGAGGGTTTCAGAAGATATCGCGCCCATACCCATATGACCTTGATCTTTGACTCCTTGACCTTGCTGACCTAATCATTTCATCGTCCGTTCATACTGGATAACTGACAAAAATTTAGTCGCAATCTGTTGAGGGGGTTCAGAAGATATTGCGCTCACAAGGTTAAACTAAGCTGAATGACTTTGACATTTAACCCCTTGATCTTGCTAACCTAATCAGTTCATTGTCCCTTCATACTGTATCTCTGACAAAAGTTTGGTTGAAACCCGTCAATGGGTTCAGATATCCCGTCCAAACGGATAAACTAAGTCAACGCCATATAATTTGACTTTGGACGCCCTTGACGTAGCTGACCTAATCAGGTCATCATGTCTTCATAATGCATCACTGGCGAAAGTTTGTTGTCAATCCGTCTATGATTTCAGGAGATATTGCATCCAGGAAAGTGTTACGGACGCACGCACGCACCAACGCACACATGTGCCAACGCACGCACGAGCTTATGCACTCACGGACAGACAGACCCATCGCTTAATGCCTCTTCCACCATAGGTGGACGGAGGCATAATGAGTGGTGCTGACGCAGGTAAGCATGATAATTACTACAATCCTGGTAGAAAAAAAAAAAAAAGAAAGATAAGATACGAAGTGGGAGAAAAACACATCAAGCCTTCTTGCCTTTGTTTTCCCAGGTATATCCCGTCAGTGTGGTGAATAAACTGCCAGAGTGGTGTTAATAGTGCACGCACTCGCGCGGAGGGGGAGGGCAGAAGCCTTTCCTACGTACTACACTTTATTGTTCACTAGACCTGTACAGTATTCTGGTATGTGCGATGACTTTTTTTTTTTTTTTCTAATATCTCTTCCTGCACTTTTTTTTTTTTTTTCTAATATCTCTTCCTGCACTTTTTTTTTTTTTTTTTTTTTAGTTTAAGAGGAATGTTATAGAACTGGAGAAGTTGATACAGCCTCCATTCTCCGTATTAACAAGAGCTATACGATCGGCAAATCTAAAACTATGAAAACACTTTCCAGATAATTATTAAATTTTCGTTCCTGCAAGCTTCCGAAAATTTCATCTACTTTCACAGTGAATTATTTTGTGAAACTTATCATTACAGGTAGCATAGTTCCTGATTGCTTTGCTATCCTCATCGATTTTGTGGTAGTAGTATCTTCATTAGGTGCGTCTCTAAATACGTATACAAGTGTGCCTTCTACACATTACCTGCAGATTGCTGTCATGCTGGAATGCCAATAATATACAAAGCTTTGTTAAAATGAGAGACCGTCATACAGGTAAGGATTGTTGAGTTGTAATTTACCCATCCCATAGTTAACCCCCTGCATACTCAAGCATGCACTCGATTTTACTCAGCCTCGGGAAACCAATAACGATGAAGGGGTATAAGGTGTCTAGATTATACTCTGGTTAAGCACGTACTATTGCAGTATTTTCTTTTTCTGGGTAACGTAATGCGATTTTATTTAACCTTTCAACTGATGTGAAGTCCATCATAAGAACTGGACCAGAAGCTGGATAAGCCTGAGGCCACAACAGCAATAACAACAATAACAACGATTAGATAACCATTAGGAAATTGACCTATCTGTTGGTTTGCCAACAGTCGATTTCACGGCGTGCTTTTCACTCACACTACCTTCCGTATCTTCTCATAATTATAGGCATTACTATTTTCATGGCATTCATTCATTCATTCATTCTCTCTCTCTCTCTCTCTCTCTCTCTCTCTCTCTCTCCCGTACACACACACACACATATTGTATATATATATATATATATATATATATATATGTGTGTGTGTGTGTGTGTGTGTGTATGTGTGTCGATAGCTTTCTGAATATCCGTGACCTTGAGATTGACCTTTCAAGGTCACTCAGGGTCAAAGGTCAATATTGCGAATTCCTGTGTTTTCCAATAGTAAATATCTCTACCTTCATCCTATTTCAAGTTATAGCCCTCTGAAAATCCGTGACGTTGATTTTGACCTTTCAGGGTCACTCTGTTACCTCCAACATTTAATCACTTTCTTTTGAGACCAGTGCCCACATATCCTGAAAGTTTCATGTAATTTTATTCAGCCGTTTTGCCGTGATGTTGCTAACAAACAAATAAACAAAAGCAAACAAAGAAACGACCAAAAAACAATACCTCGCCTGACTCCCTTCGGGCGAGGTAATAATAGTTATCTCATTTATATACAAAGTATTCATAGTAGGGCTGGATCTAACAGAGCACTGAGACACACAAAAATTAGCCCTGTTTAATTGATTATATCCTCAGTAGAGACGGCAACACTTCCATGAACCATTTATTTGATCTGGGAGAAAGAGAGAGAGAGAGAGACAGACGGACAGACAGACAGACAGATAGAGAGTAGGGGAAGTAACAAAATGTGTGTCCTCTGAGATGACTTACATAGAAATTAAAGAAGCTGATCCTTTAAAACATTGGATCCAACACACACACACACACACACACACACACACATATATATATATATATATATATATATATATATATATATATATATATATATATATATATATATATATATTTACTGTATAATTATAAATTTATGTTCATACTCACGGTAGATGCACTTCTCGTACTTGTTATCATATCTGCAAACTCTTTAGCATATCGAAATTTCGCTTCTTAATTTTCTACATGGTTATCTGACATCATGTTATTGGCTTTCAATGGCTCCTCCCATTTTCAGACTCGCTAAAAATTTGTTTCACCACCCCATTAATACCTATGTTCTAATATTGTCAAATCCACCAAGGCACCTTTTGATATTAAGCTTCCTTTTCCTGTTCCAGTGTTCAGTCTGGTGGTCGATTTATTCTCGGGAAATATTTCATAGACTTAAATTTTTAAGTGCAATAACGTCTTGCTTTTAGTATATATGTTATTGTACCTGAAGGCGATTTTGTTCAAGCTAAAGGAGACTCGTCATGGTGAAGAGTTGCTGAGATTATATCTAACTCCTCCAATTCGATAAGTCTCCTAGAAGCTACATAAAATCATCCATATATGAGCAAGAACGAACACTTGCATCAATCACTATCCTGCACCATTCCACTTGTTATCATTGTAACTACCTAACAAACGTCATTTATTCCTGACCAAACAAACTTCCACCTTTTCCCCACTCGATCATCTCCACAACCTAACCGGACCCCCTGCCTCTGGTCATCAGTGCTGTCATCATTATAATTACCATCTGATCATCACCGCTACGAACACCTTGGCCACAGCTACAACCACCACTAGGCCGCCGCAAACACCGTTTGGCACCATCACCCCTATTTGCAACCACCACCATGTAATCATCAACACTACTTTAAAACTACCTCCACCAGCACTTTGCTACCATCACCACCAGCTTGCAGCCACAGTCACCGCCTCCACAACCCAGCCACCACCCCCTCCACCATCGCCTCCACCTGGCCTGCTGCTAATATTCGCTTATGCTCATGCTCTTCGCTCTGACACAATCTCTGGATTAACCTCTTGATGAACTTCCCGCATTATTAGATCCTTTCGTGTGTCCCCACGGATTATACCTAATTAGTTTTTGTGTCCACATCGTCAGGGAAAAGTGTCGAGCGAGAGGGAGTAGGCGGCAGTGATCTTTTCTTGTTTGCACACTGATTCGTGCGGATTTAAACTGCCATTTGGCTCGTATAACCTGTACACATTTTCGGTTGACAGTGCTTATGATAGTCCTACTTTGTATCCGTTTTTCTGTTTTTGCTTCCTACATTACAGTAAATGTTAAACTAGCGATGAAGAAAAGTTGATGTTGATGAACGAACACACACACACACACACACACACACGGCTAGTGTGTGCGATGTTCTGGTTGAGACTTCCCTCTGAGTAACCCACCATTCTAACTCACTCATGGGCCCTGAAAACCATTTTATTAAAGGCGAGCACGCAAAGGTGTAGGTAGGTTTTTAATTTGTGGCTCTTAATATTAAAACACTTGTGACGGTAGATCATAGACAGCATCACACTATCCATACTGCAATGAACAGCATGGAAAAAGGTCGAACTCCTGTTATTTTCTGTCTTCTTTTTTTTCAAAGTTGATGTCAAGAAATGTCGATTACTTTCTCATGTATGTCTCAGATTTAATAATATGTCCGCCGTAGTGACATGGTCATTAAAAGTCTCGGGTCGGATATGATTTTGTGTTACTTGTCAACAGCTCGAATTAAAAAGGTGGCAAGAGGTTTATCCGTCTTTTCAACTCTACAAGGAATGACCTCGAAACGTGATCTGCTGCAACCTAGTCCCTTGCAGCATGGCGAAGTCCTTTCTTTTTTTTTCCTTGCTATATCCAGACGATCTTATTAAGATTAGGAAAGACGAAAGGAGGACGTATCTATAACCTTACTTAACCTCTCTACTGCTACAAATCAGTCCTAAGTTGAATGAAGTCATCAGCACTTCCGAAGAATAGAATAATGAAATATGTCACTTACGCCACTACACTGAAGGGAATAAATGATGAGAGCTGCAGTACCCTAGCCTCGTAC
The DNA here is from genome assembly GCF_032717465.1 of Coenobita brevimanus. Taxonomy (NCBI): domain Eukaryota; kingdom Metazoa; phylum Arthropoda; class Malacostraca; order Decapoda; family Coenobitidae; genus Coenobita; species Coenobita brevimanus. The sequence continues at coordinate 52,672,760 of NC_137023.1, read as the reverse complement.
CCTCATATGCCTCGGACCCTGTAATGTTCCTAAAATTGATAGTATAGGGTGTGCTGTTTTAACCATTAATCCCCAGTAGCCCTAGAACACCTGTTACAGCGCCAAGGGCTGCTGAGAATCTTTGGATATGATCAGGCCGCCTCTTGAACCTGAACCTTCGAGTTGTAATGTGCTTGCTCTGGCTATTCCTTTTGAAGAAATGAGAGATGTGAAGTGAAACATCGTCAGTCTTAACCGAAATCAGGCGGTCGGAAATAGCGCTCACATTGTTATCTTAACTGTTACATGCAACAACTGTGTTACATGGAAAAGAAACAGTGAGGTTCATGACACAGATTCTCGGTCATCAGAATTACTATAAAGTTAAATCATTCTTACTTGCGGAGTCGTGAAAAGAAAATCAATATGATTACATTCTATCATTGATTGAAGGTGACATGCTCAGTAATTTCAGTCTTCATTGTAGCCTACTATCTTCTTTTCGTATGAAATTTTATTCAGACTTTTTTTTTCCTTTAATTAAAAAACACTGCTTTTCTCTTTTACCTTTACCGGGCATTGAATGAAGACTTTAAGGGAGTGGAAAAGAAGATTCAGAGCTACAACCCTATTCCTGTAGGACTGTGACTGGGGACTAAGTTGATATATAAGCCGAATAACCTGAGGAGGTGTATATGCTTTATGTACCCCCCACTCTCACTAAAACACACACACACACACACACACACACACACACACACACACACACACACACACACACACACACACACACACACACACACACACACACACACACACACACACACACACACACACACACACACACACACACACACACAATCCCAAGCCATTCAGCTTCACATAAATATTAAAACTCCTGAGAATACCACAATGCTACACTTTCTGGCGCACTCATTTCTACGCGCGCAATAGATAAATCAAAAGTGGTAATGAGCCGGGTGACTGGACGGGGTGGTCCCAACAAAAGTCCCTGAACCTGCTAGCGAACGTGAACGCAGACCTCAGGCGAAGTGTCTGGGTCTCCATCTCGTCTGCTTAACAAGGTCTCTAGCACGTTTTTCTTTGCGATTTGTTCTGCATCATACATCTTAACTCTCTGAAGCTGGCATGACTCATTCTCAGATGAATAGTATCGTCTTGCATTAGATGCAGCAATATCAAAGTTGTCGTGGTTTCGAAGAGGTTAATCGTATCAGTGGAAGGAAATCTCCAGATGTTAACTGCAATAGAATACTAGAGCTTTCTCTACCATGAGAGAGTAAATATTTGTTTATATGTTATTCATGTCTTACTAATACTGACATACAAAGAAGGAATATACAAGAGATTATTAACGCGTCGGATGCAGAATTAAAATCCCCTGGAAGAGCTGGGCATTTTACCTTTTTACCTTAAATTGGCTTAAAACTGCCATCTCTCTATCTTGAATGCTGATCTGCAACACATGATGAACCCTAGAATATGATGACAGTCAGGATGCGGCGCTATGAAGAGGATTTAGAGCCGTACTATCGTCCTTCCCTGCAATTGAGCTATGTGAAATAAACTACAAATCGATGAAAATCAGGGTCAAGTAAAGATAAATGAACTGTAGAATATGGATACAAGAGATAAAAACCTAGATAAGGACAGTCGTAAAAGGTATGTGTTTAGTCTTTAATTTGGGACGAGACACGCGACTGGGAAATGTGTTATTGGCTATATCCTCTTAGTTAGTACTTAACAGCCTAACATTTATTTTTGTTGACTTGGGAGATGTTGCAACTCTTTCTTCTGAGTAATTTATTAATTATATGAAACTGGCCATTGCATTATTACGTATTTCTGTCTGTCTGTCTGTCTTTCTGTCTCCTTTTCTGTCTGTCTGTCTGTCTGTCTCTCCCCCCCCCCTCTCTCTCTCTCTCTCTCGCTACTATACTATAATCGTGTGTGTGTGTGTGTGTGTGTGTGTGTGTGTGTGTGTGTGTGTGTGTGTGTGTGTGTGTGTGTGATGGAGGGAACTGAACCATTTACTGTGAGATGTGTCCGCCTGTCTGATTAAAATCGTCCGAGGGCTGGAAGAATTAAAACGCATTTGCCATTGGTCTTTATGGATTGGTGAAAATTACATAAATCTCCTTCCTTGCGAGGAGTCTCATTTCTGCTGAAGAGAATAGTCGGACTTTCCCATTGACACTGTTTTTGACCTGAACCTGAACCTGTATGCCTATAGTTCTTTCATCCTAACTTGATCCAGATTTTGTCCCTTTGCAACTTATTTCCCGCTGTTCAGTGGCATAAAAGACAGCACATCTGAACTACATACTTTCTATAGCACTTTTTGTCCACGACTAGCATCATGTTCTAATGTTAATCTGCTGCAATAACTTAGCATTCAAGATAGATCGAACCTTTAGGACACGTTAAAGTGTAAAGTTTATTAAAATCCTCAGGCTAAGAATATGTACATTTTAGGCATAATAGTAACAATATGAAGCAGACATCATGATTATCTTGAAGTGGGTAACTGTTTGTGAAGGACGCTTTCTTGATATGACTTTAAACATTTCCATCTATCATTACTTTTTTCTAGTTTTCCTATTTTCCCCTATTTGGTTTTCTTTTTATCTGTATATTTCCTCTCCTCCCTGTCAGCCCGCCATCACCCCTCTTACGTTGCCTCTCCATTTGTTTTCCAACTAATTTCTCCCCCTCCACCGCCTCTCTCTCTCTCTCTCTCTCTCTCTCTCCACACACACACACACACACACACACACACACACACACACACACACACACACACACACACACACACACACACACACACACACACACACACACACACACACACACACACACACACACACACACACACACACTTTCCTTTTATAACCGCTGTATTTTTTGCTTCTTCCCTTCTTGCTTTGTATCTTCATTATTTTTCACTGTGGTTCGGCCTTCATTCTTCCTATTTATATTATCTTTATTCTGTTTTAATCCTACTTTCTTCCTCCTGTAGAGTCCCACAGTTCATTTCCAGACTCTCATTCTCACCCCCTTTTTTGCGAGGTAATATATCCCACTGCTTTAACTCCTTTTTCTTCCCCTGCTTATATTATTCTCTCTGTTTATACTCCCACATTCACTGCTCCTTCTTTCTGGGTTGACAGCTTCCTTTTATTCGTCTAGAACTTGCATCTGCCCATCGTGTCTTGTCTCTTCGTTAATATTCCTACTATAACTGTGTCTTTTTTCTGTTCACGTTTCCTATCTTCTGTTTCATATTTGCTTCCCTCTCTCCTACCATGTCCTTTTACCTATATCTCCCTTCTTATTTCTCTTTACTTCTCTGTCTTTATAGTTTCTCTCTCTCTCTCTCTCTCTCTCTCTCTCTCTCTCTCTCTCCTCACCCTTCCATCTGCCCCTCCTAGTTTTTTTCCATTTATTTTTCAGATTTCTAGCCTGTTTCTTTCTGAGTTTAAATATCCATTGTTATTCCTCATCCTTGCTTCTCCTCCTTCTTCTATTATGCTTCTCTGTTGTTTCCTAATTCTCTTTTCTCTTCCCTTCTAATCTATCCTATCTTGTGTGTCGTCTTTGCTCCCGCCATCGTTATTCATATCTCTTCATTTTTCTCTCCTATCTCATTCCTCTTTCTCTCTTTCTTTCTCTACATTTTCATTTCCTATTTTCTGTCTCATCCCCCGCGTCTGTCCCATCCCTAGCTTGTCCCTCCATTCATTTTCTCTCTGATTCTTTCACATCCACAGCTTTTATCCTTGTCCATTGTCCTCTCACCCTGCCTTCTCTTGCCGTTCCCACCCTCCTCTCTCAACTTACACTTTTATCTCACTTTTTTTTTTCTCCCCCCAGCACTATCTTTTTCTATGTCTGTCTGTCAGTCAATCTGTCTGTCTGTCTGTCTGTCTGTCTGTCTCTGTCTCTGTCTCTGACTGTCTGTCTGTCTGTCTGTCTGTCTGTCTGTCTGTCTGTCTGTCTCTCTCTCTTCCCTTCCCTTTTTCATTCTCAGTCTATTTCCTTTCTCTTCCTCTCTACTTCCTTTACTAATCTCTTCCTCTCTACTTCCTTTACTAATCTCTTCCTCTCTTCCTTCTTTCCCTCCCCTTCTCTTGGCCACCGATTTTCGTCTTTCTCTTCTCTACCCATGCCCCTCCTCTCCCTCTCCTTTCCTCAGCCTTCCTTCTTTTCCTTCCTTTCCCTTTCTCATTCTTTTCCTCAGTTTCTGCTTCTTCCCTTCCTCCCCTCACTTTTTCTTCCTCCATTTCCCCTCTCTTTCCTTCCCCCCCATTTTCTCTTATCTTTCCCTGCCTCTCCCTCTTCCCTTTCCATTTCTTAACAACTCTTTCGCCACCTATCTCTTCTTATCCACTCCTGCCTCCTTTCGTCTAGTTCTTCCTCTTCCTCTCCCTTTCCCTTCCCCTTCCTCTCTCTCCCTCTCTCGTCTCGTAGTCCTACAGACAGGCAGGTAGCGCACCCTGTGCTAGAGGCATGGTAGGAATGAAAGCCTCCCTTGCGCCTCAGTCTCATTACACACAAGCCAGACATTGTGTGGGGGCGTCCTGACTTACTGAAAGAGAGAGAGAGAGAGAGAGAGAGAGAGAGCACATTACCCACAGGCTGCCCCGTAATAACTGGCAGACACGTTCCATTTTGCATGAATGTGATAGAATCCCAGTTTTATTTCGTCGCTTAATTATCATCAGACTCGTTGGCAGCCGAGCACAGTTTGGGATATTACAGGGGGCAGGGAGGGTCAGGGGATAGGGTGAGGCAAGGAAAGATAGCACTGTGTAATGTGAGGCAGGGACTGGTGAGAGGGTAAGGGTGCAAGTTCAGGGAGGGGTTAGTGGGTGAGACATCATGGCATAGTTTGAAATATGATAGGGGACAAGGGGCAGAGCGAGCCAAAGAATGTGATGGAATAGTGCTTTGAGAAGAGTGTTAGGCAGAGTAAGGCAGACACAGAGGAAAGTGAGGCAAGAAAGGTGAGGCAAAGGAGTACAATGTGAGGCAGAATATCACAATGTGGAGGATGGAGAGAGCCAGAGGAAAATATCTGGAAACAATGAGCCAGAGTGAAGTGCAATGTGGTTAAAATGAGAGTGACAGGAAGTTAACCCTTTCTTGGTCGGAATAACAGTATATTCCAACTAATGCCAAACGTTGTTTTTTGAGCTGAGAATTAGTCATAGAAGTCTTGGAATGCTACTAGAGTCAACATTAATAATTTCATGATCGTATTGGCTGTAACTTACAGCTAACGCCTGTCGTTTTTCGTTTAGCTGAGTGTCGCAGTAGCCTGAATGTCAAAATATGAAGCAGAATGTGATAAGAAAAAATTTGGTGTTAAAGAGTGAGTAAAGAGAGTAAATATCATCATCATCATCCGGACCTCCTTTCCCACCCTAGGGCAGGGTGAAGAGTAACAATGTCCAGACAGCCCGAATTTGCCCAGTCCAATGGGACACGCTTCCGTTCACTCATCATTCAAGCCCCCGGAATCCTGGCTCCATCGGATACGCCAAAAACATTCACCACGTTCTGTAGCTAAATGGAAATGTGTAAAAGCAGCCGGAATAAAGTGCTGAACAGCTATTTTTGACCTCACAAAAACTAATGCAGTGGGGAAGAAAACTAAAGATGAGAAAAATATTGAACAGGGAGGCATTAGGCAAATATGCAAGGAAAACAGTGAGACGAAAACAGGATAGCCCTGTCCCCCACCCCCCCAAAAAAATATGAAAGCGATGCACTCAACTGTTTTGCAACCCTACTCAGCTGCAAAGCACTTGCTCCAAAGCGAAGCGTGGTTCGGAGACGACTCTGTTTGGAAAACTGCTGGGCAACCCGGTAGAGCTGCATGGTCCTTGTATATAACTATCTATTTATCTATCTATCTATATATTATCTCTCTATCTCTCTCTCTCTACACACACACACACACACACACACATATATATATATATATATATATATATATATATATATATATATATATATATATACAGTGGGCACTCATAGTACGCAAGTATATGGGCGGCAGAGGACGTCGCGTACTAGGAATTCGCGCACTCAGAATACATAAACGTATGGGAAAAATTACATATGGGCAGCACCCTCCTTCATGGGCAACCCTTGAGACTCCTTTCAGACCTACGTATTGTACTGTACAGGGAAACTATCTAAGACATATTACCTAAGATAAAGTAAACCAACAAGATTATGGCTTTACTAAATCAACAAGGATATGGCTTAACTAGACCAACAAGAATATAGCTGCTCACCTTAACCCAAAAGGACAACAGGTTAATGGAGGTAAGAAGGGGATCTGAGGCAGGATCAGGCACCTAGCGTGGGTTTCGGGAGAATTCGCCATCAATTCAGTTCGCCATCACAACAATAACAAGACAATTCCCCGTCATTAATGAAGACAGTTATGCGTGACGCTATAGAATATGCATTGAAAAGTGATCACAGAGAAGAAGAAACAAATTCATTATTGTCTGGTGTCGAATTGACTTGATGGCGAATTTTCCCGGAATCCTAGCGTGCCCCTCCTGCATGACCTGCCACACCACCCGACACACCACTCTGGTCACCAGCACTTTAGACACTTTCACTAGCTAATGCACTCACTTCGTTCATAAACCCTTCAAAGTGAAGTCATCACTTCCTCCACTCACAACTAACAGTGTTCGATGTTCTTGAATTCTTCCTTGAATTTATCCAGGGCACACAGTACCCGGCTGAGCTCCATCATCAGCAAGTCTCCACTCTCCATCACTGGTGGTTGGCGCTTCTTGGGGTGGCAATGTCGCGTGCTCGGGGTAAATCCCCGATTTGGGCCACTCTTCGCTGCCGTCTCGCCTACAACGAGTTCAATTTGCATACTATTAAAAAATACACTAAAATTCGGAAAAAAATAGGTCCTTACGTACAGAGAGGATCGCATACTCTGAACTCGCCTACTGTGGATACCTACTGTATATATCGCCTACTGTGGATACCTGCTGTAGCCTATATATATATATATATATATATATATATATATATATATATATATATATATATATATATATATATAGACAGGTAGATAGATAGATAGATAGATAGATTAGATAGATAGATAGGTAGATAGATAGATAGACTTAGGTAACATACCCAAACTGGAAGTAAATACCGGTATATATTCAGTTATTCACAATAATGCTGATGTAGCTACGAGAAAGCTTGTTAATAAGTACGTTAGACCCTTTTAGAGAAAACCTAATTTCCTTACTTTTTCATAGTGAGACACAACTAGGCCGCAAATTATGGTATTGTGGATGAGCCTTAAGTGATGCTACATTTCAGCTTGATGGCGCATTCATTATTCTATTTTTGCTACTTCCAGATTATCATATTAGTGAAGAGGATACTTTTCCAATTAAGAGTTTTATAGCTTTCTCTGGCCCATGGAAAAAGTATCCACTATGATGAATGAAACTCCCCGGAGGTACCATGAATAGATAGAATACGTCACCTGATCTCACTGGGCTAAGTGACTAGATATGAAGAGCACAGACAAGGAGGGTTAATGACAGACCGTGGCAGGCGGTTATCTCTTTCCATTCAGGCCCATGGTAGGGCGAAGGGTTACAGTGGTTACAAGTATATACGTCAAGGTAGGACAACTTTTACCTAGTCATGGTATGGTGGAAAGCTGCCAGCCTCTTATCTCAGAGTCATGGGTTCGATCCCCTGCACAGTATTGGTAACATGTTAACCTCAGTGTGTGCTCCACAGAGGTCGTAATCTGTGATTCTTTATTGTACGATTCTTATCCTTTACGTGTTACAGATTTCCCTATTTGCTTTCAGATAGACATTATAAAAACTTAAGCGCGTTCGCTGCTTTGGAAAATGTTAAACTATTTAATCCAGTGACTTATTTTTAGTGTGCAGTATTCTCGCTATGGTGAAACGTGTTGCTTGAGAAGGACCTCTCGTATAAAAAAGGAATGACGCTTTCAGTCCAATGGGCTATGGTGAAATGTATCTGTTGCTTGAGCAAGGCCTCTCGTATAAAAAAGGAATGACGCTTTCAGTCCAATGGGGTAGTTTCATTTTAATCGAACAAACGTCAGACATATATAATGAGCTTAAGGAAGATCTCAAGCTGTGAGGAGATTAATGAAGGCTATATCTAACTCCTCTGTTCGAAAAGTCTTATGTAAATCACACAGAACGGCAACAGAACAAGAAGGAGCACTTAGATAGTGCAATACCCGCATGCCCACCAATTGGTCCACTGGCAGAATAGTTGACGTGGGTTGTGCCACTGACTTTCCCTGATCGCTCTTAGAATCGAATCCCTTCATTCTTGCTTTACCATGTGCCTTCTCAGAGTGCTTCGTCGAAATCATATCGAATCTGTTCATGTTGCCAAGATCTTTGATCTTACTTGCGACCTTGACATTTAACTGACTGGTTTCAAAATCAATTGGCTGGATTCAAAAGCAGCCTTGGCTCAGTGGGTCAGAGCGTTCCTCTCTGGCCGAAGGGTCGGAGGTTCGAGTTAACCCAAGGGTCATTGGTAGACAGGAAGCATCAGAGAGCATAATAGGCCTTTCCAAAGGTGAACAATAATGTCTGGTAGCAGTAACACTAGTCATAAAAATACATCATCGGGCTGAAAGGATTAAATTCACCAGGCAGGAGCTTGGGTCTGAAAAACTTTGTAATAACCTCGCTCTCCGTGGCCAAAAGAATTCCCCGCTATTGCTTTGCCGTGCTATCGTAGCCAGGGGGGAAGGATATTAGCATAGTAATGAGTGAAAAAACGTACCCAGAGTATTCTTGGTTTGACTGTGTGGGGTGGTCACATACGGATTTTGTCTGCTAAGCTGAGTAAAATCATCAGGTGATAGTAGGAATAATATATATAATGACGAAGTTGGGTTACTACCACATCCATTATTTATCTCCTAAACTGAACAGAATGGCCGTGTGGTAAAAGACATACCAAAATGCATCACGTTACCGAGAAGGATCGTTAGATTTTATTCTCATTTCACGTACAACTTTTGTCACCTGAAATGAATAAAATCGTCCGGTGATGGCAGGAATAAGATAGGTGGGACATTAGCATAGGCTACCGATGTCAAAAGAAAGGCACACTCAACGATGCCCTTGGGTGGACGGAAGGTGAAAGGGAAGGGGCATCCAGATCTTTTCTCCTGACCTGACTAAAGTAATCAGACTGTAGCAGCAGTAACTAAAAAAAAAAAAAAAAAAAAAACTACTACGGCAAAGAGACAAGAGGTCACAGCACTCCACCCCTGCTCCAAATTTTGGGCCCCCCACTCCCACCCTCACCCCTGGTGGATTCTCACTCCCACCCTTACCCGTAGTGGAATTCCATCAAAATCGAACCACCTCAGTTCCACATACCCAACACCTGTGCAAAGTTTGAAGATGATACATTGATTGGTTCAAGAGTTAATCGATGCTCAGACTGAGTTAATAAATGCCGATGATCACACACCTCTCCCGCAATGAATTGCTGGCAGGGTGAATAATCATCGCATTCAAGATTCTAAGGGAGATTCTTCCCATTTCTTTGACAAAAAGAAAGCCTTCGTAAGCTGGATAAAATCATATGGCGGTGGCAGGCATATTATAAAGAAAATATTAAAGTGGAAAATGCTAATTACCAAATGTTTCGAGGTAACTCCTAAGCTGAATACAGTTAACAGATGAGAGCATGAATAAAACGACAACCTAATCGTTCTGAAGGGGTTTGTACAGATTGTTTATAACTCCTTTACCTGGGCAGATCACTCCTACGGTTAATAAAGTTAAGGCAAAAGTATCACTGAAAAGATGAAAAATATCTAACCCTCTGACAACGAGAGGTTATTCCTAGACTTAAAGAAATCGTCTGGTAGTATCAGAAAATGAGGTCGTGTTTTATACTGGCTGAATAACAAATTGCAGTTCTTGGAAATGCGGCACTCTGTCGCACTGGTTTTTAGACATGGTGCAGTTCTTAACTGTTCATTAATTGGCACGTTAGTGATAAGTAATGCAGAGATAAATGTGGTGTGGCATACTGAAACAGTTTCAAATGTTACCTTCATACCCTTAAGAAAGTTCTATTCAAATTTCCAAAGAATAAATATGAAGGGGGTGTAAAATGGAAACTATCGGCACTGTAAAGGGCAGTGGAAACGCGACTGTTAAGGAATATGTGTAGTTTTCACGGGTGGGATGTAATGAGACAAAACCATGGAAGACATGCACGTAAATAATTTTACTGAATAGGGTAGAAGACATTGTTCCCAGTTCGTACAGTTATGCAGAGGGAATGAATGAGAGTAAGGTAGTCTGTCTGTCTGTCTATATACCTAGGCTGCTTCCCCCAAGGAAAGGGAGGTAGCCGAGACAGGACGACACACTCCCAAATTACTCATCCAGTCGAACACATTCATTCGCATCTTAGCCCCAAAGGGAAAAAGGGACAGATCCTCACCGCACCACACCGCACGAGGATCAACTGCGCAGTGCAATCAGTGACATCCGCAGCAGTACCCGACAGCAGAGCTGGTGTAGCCCTGCCATATCATAATAGACCCATTCCCTTACCTGCACCTAACCTGATCAGCTGATTAGACAAAATGCGGGAGAATATCCCCTCAGGGCTGCGGCATCATTTATTCATTCACAATTTCTCTCCATTCACTTCTCTCACGCACCGCCACTCTTCCTTGCTCAACAGACACCCCTCTCGCATCCAGCGCTTTCTTCACACTGTCCATCCATCCTATTCATGGTCTTTCTTTTAGCCTTACACCTCTCACATCAGATCTAGTTATCTTTTTCACTAATCGCTCATTATCCATTCTCACCATATGCCCAAACCATCACAACACCCTCTGCTCAACTCGATCAGCCATCTGCCGAACAACTCCAGTTCTCCTTCGCACTTCATAATTTCTCACTCGATCCATACGCATCACTCCACACGTACTCCTCAGACACCTCAGGAAGTGTGGATAGCTACGGAACCAGTCTGATGAGTATGAATATGTGAGAGAGCGAGTGTATTAAGCTCGGGAAGCAAAATGACTGACAAAAGATTTAAAAAATAATGAATTAAGCATGAATGGAGGTACAGTCAGGGAAAGTTCCGCATTACCCACTGTTCGTAGCATTGGTGGTCGACGAATAGTCACGAAGCAGCAGCCAGACCCCACATGTCTGGTAACTGTGAGTGGGAGGGATGGGTGGCTGGGGGGGGGGAGGGTTTGGAGAGTTGCTTACGTCACAGTATCAATAGTCAATGAGAATGCGTTTGACGTATGCTCAAAGTACAAAAGCGATTTGTTGATTCTATGGTGTCACACTGTTCTCTGAGTCTGTCTGTATTACTATATTATATAACACATGTTTCCTGCCAAAAGTATGCTTCTTTGCCTTCGTTGTGTAATGTTCCATAAGAACGATTGTTAGAGACTGATCTTATAATTAGGACTTCCCACGTCATTGTCTGAAGGAAAACAAAGAGTCTGTTAATCGCTCATATATATTGTTTTTTTTTTTTTTAATTATTATTATTACACACTACACTATACTCTAAGTTCGAGATGATTAATTACTAGAATGATGCTGGAAATATATGCAGGCGGATGTTTATAGTGGGATGACAGAGGATAAATAATTAAAGAAATTTATAAGAATTGAGAGAGAGAGAGAGAGAGAGAGAGAGAGAGAGAGAGAGAGAGAGAGGGGGGGGCTTTGTTTTCGAGTCAACACAAAATACAAATGTATGTTATATCGCCACGAATATCTCCTGTGGAAACGTCTCCTGTTAAGTCGAGAGGGAAGGAAAGCATTCAAACCTCTGCGCGAACCCAGCATACTTCCATAACATTCCTGACAACATTAATTCTACAGACATCTACGTAATTTTGTTCATAAAGTGCTAGCATCGTACTGTCATCAATCCTTCATAAATTAACTCAAACACATTATTCAAGTCATACATTGCAGACTTACGCGTGAGTGCCAACCTATCACCAAACCCTTCTCTGCTCCCAATCCCCCGCCTCCTCCTCCTTCACACTCACAGTTTCCAGACACATGAGTTCTGGCTGCCGCTTCACATTCACCCGTCTCACATCAGTGCTTCGAAAGGTGGGTAATACGGAACTTTCCCTGACTGTACATATGACAGGGAGTGTTCCCCCTTTTAAACTTCACAATTGATGGAAAGGCCCCATACCACAGGCATTTGTGAAACAACTCTGAAGTAGTGTTAACTGTGTTATCAGTTTGTCGGTGATGTAAAACAGAGAAATTCAAAAGTTTGAATGTTCATAGAATAAACGTATGACCCATTTAACTGGGTCCTCTTCTGATATATTTTTAGCTTTTCTACTCTGATAACTGTACATTATCCACTTCATTAGGTTTCCATATCATAGCGTGGACCTCTGTTCTGTTTCCTAAGTTTATTTCTTGATCATCTTTTATTGTTCCAAACACTGCAGTTTGATGCAATTCTTTCATTTCTTGGCCAGTTGGCTTCAGACTTGTTACAGATGTTCCTTGGATGATCATCTCTAAACGAGTTTTACTATCTATCTAGCTATCTATTGCCAGACGCCTCAATCCCGTTTGGGGTGGCCACAAACAAATCGCCTCCAAGTCGCCCTGTCCCCCACCATTTCACTGCCCTGCTCCCAACTCACACCCCCCTCTCTCATACACCACTCCACCCCATCTCTCCATCTCATCCTCGGCCTCCCCCTCCCTCTTCCCCCCTCCACCTCACTCACATACACTCTCTTCGTCAGTCTTTCACCCTCCATTCTCTCCACCTGGCCAAACCACCTCAGTGTGTTCCTCATAACGCATCCTATCACATCCACATCCACACCACAACGCTCCTTTATATCCTCATTCGTCAGCCTGTCTCTTCATATGACTCCACAGGCTCCTCTTAAATAACTCATTTCCACTGCTCTCACTCTTGACTTGTGTCCTTCCAACAACGTCCAAGCTTCACTTCTATACGTTAGAGTTGGTATCACAATACTGTCATGTAGTAACTTTTTCACTTCCATGCTCACTTCCCTGTTTCTTATCACTACTTTCAAGGAACCAGCAACCTTTCTTCCCTGCTGTACCCTTTCAAGCACTTCACCCTCCAAACCTCCATCCTTACTCATCACACTACCCAAGTACTTAAACGTACTCACATTTTCCAATTCCTCACCATCCAACCTCGCTGTACATTCACTGACTTCACCCCTCTCAAAGACCATCACTTTACTCTTCCCTACATTCACCTTTACAAGTTTTACAATTTGGATTTAGTCCTTTTAAAGAATTTTATGGGGTCAAAGGTCAAACCTTACAAACACTAATTTGGCGATCCTATGTTCTTGTATGTTTGTTAATTGTCATGGCATTTGCATAAAAATATATTAGTGTACAATAGCTACGTGAAGACCATCATGCATTCCCTTGGGGATGTTGACAGTATTTAATTTACTGTAGTCCTTCACAAGCAACATACAAACAGTTAAAAGATCTAAGCCTGAAAAAGATGTCACTTCTAAAGAAAGTCGAACAGAATAATGCTAACTTCATCTTACACTTCAGAAAGTGTGAACATTTTGTGTTTAAAATATTATGAGTCACAACCAAAGATAAAGACAAAACTGAAAACAAGTAACAGCATCTGAAAAATATAACACTAGCTCCCACTGATTGGTCAATGGGCCTAACATTTGATTTTGCCCTGTGATCCCGACCTTCACCCCATTGGTCTCAAAATCGAAGTACTTCATTCTTGCCTGGCCAGTTTTTCCACAGAGTTTGGTCGAAATCAAATCACAGCTTTTTGAGTTGACCTTGTCCTGTTAACCTGACCTTGAGTCTTTTCCTGTGACCTTCATTATTGACTGATTGCTCTCAAAATAAAATTCCTTTGCCCTTGCCTAACCCTAAACCCTTATGCAAAGTCTGCTGTATATCGGGTAAAAGCTCTTTAAATTGACTTTCGCATGTGATCATGATGTTTGACTTCCTGTTCTCAAGTACAGCAGTCAGCCCTCGGCTAATTTTCAACCCTTCCATCAAGTTTGGTCTAAATCATATCCAAACTGTTGTAGCTTTTTGTTAAAACACACACACACACACACACACACACACACACACACACACACACACACACACACACACACACACACACACACACACACACACACACACACACACACACACACACACACACACACACACACACACACACACACACACAAGTCGAGTAAGATATAGTTGTCTTCGCTAGTGCGTGTTTAAAGACAGTTCCAGTAATGACTCGTAGTGCACTGTACATGAAGAACTGAAGGTACTAATCTGCACAAGCATCAGTGAATTGCACTGACGGGGGAGGGTACGTGCTGCATACATATGTTCTCAGTACCTGCTTCGCAAGACACTCATTGCGAACTATCCACATGACATAATAAGAAAAGACGTTCTATGTGAGTCATTTTTTTTTAAGTGTCCGACTCCGGGCAAAGGCTTCAGGACCTATATCTCGGGGGCCGTAGCCTAGTCCTCCTACACCTCCACATGTCACCACTTCGGCGCTAACACCCACCATCCATATTGAATACATGCTAGGGCTGTCTCATACAGGACTGGTGTATTAGTATTAGTGAAGGTACATCTGTGACATGTCGGCGGGTCCTCTGGTAGATCAGGAAAGTCTGCTTTACTTAATAACGGGAAGTGCAGCATTTAGCGTCTGCAACATCTTATCTGGTGACTGACAGTGCAAAGAATTCACGTTTCTGCCTGCATATCTAATTGTTTGTGTGTGTGTGTGTGTGTGTGTGTGTGTGTGTGTGTGTGTGTGTGTGTGTGTGTGTGTGTGTGTGTGTGTGTGTGTGAGAATACTTGCGAAGACAAATCTGTCATACTAATACGGTAACAGGAGTTGTGGGCGGGTAAAAAAGGGCTGATGGACGGGTCGCCCAATTCTGAACTGGGAGATTGCGAGTCTTTTCTCGTCGTCAGTTGAGGAAGATCTGTAGGTCAGATTAGGTTAGGAGAGATTAGGTTAGGTTGTCTTAAGCATTAAATTAAGAAAGCGTGATAATCCTGGAATAGGTCAGGTTAGTCTGTTAGGTTATCTTTGTGAAAGTTCGGTGAGGTAAAGCAACCGTGATCATCCTGGGTCAAGTTAGAGGCATGAATAGGGGGGGTCGTTCGCCTCCACCTCTTTTTCGGTAGAGCAGTGATTACTGATAATAAAGGAGGAGCGGTACTGATCAACATATACAGGTAAGGAATGAAAATCTTTGTGCACTTGCTTATATTAGTGTTCTCCCATGATTAAAATGAATGAAATTAGCATTTTCATTTGTCTATTCCTTAAGTGAATTTAGGGGTAATTCTGCCAAGAATCATCCCCCCCCCTCCCCCTTCTTTTTCAAAGTGCTGGATCCGGCCCTGAGTTAGGTTAGTCAGCCAGGTTTGGTTGGGTAAAATTAGGGTCACATAAACTAATAGTAATGATCCCGAGGAGAAAAAATGGTAAGCAGTCTAAAAATATGTGGGTGGGACGCAAATTGGGTGGTGCAAGACGGCGGGTGAGGCGGGGGCGGGAGATTGGGTAGGCGGAGAGATAGGAGGAGCTACTTGGGTCGCCTGGGCTGGTGGGCGGAGTCACTCACCAGTGTTCTGTTGGCCGTGGTGTGGTGTAGGCATTCACTAACTCGCTCCCGCCACCACATATTCTGCTTCCTACCTCACCTCCTTGATGGAAGACGTTCTCACCGCTAAGCATCAAGGCTGAATGATTCATCGGGATGCCACGCCTAGTATAGTTCGTCCAGCTTAACTTGGCCGAAAAGTTTCGTCCTGTTTCAGCTTACCTCCCGCAACTCAGTCGCAGAATAAGACAGTGCTACTCTTATACATCCATTCTTCAGTGTTTCTTCATGCTTAGCATCTTATTTTAGCGTTAAACTCCTATTGCAGCTCAACATTTATGCTGGAGATGGCAATTTTCAGACAAAGTTAAAGTGGACAACTTATAATGAGACACCTTCCACAGCATCGTTGCCACTGTCTATAAAGATGAACGTCCCTCCACTAGCTCTAGGTCTGTAATTCTTTCGGCTGGGTCAAACAACACTGGAATAATGACTGATCTACTTACATTAGCTTTCATTAAAACAGACTCCAGCCATTTTTTAAAACATGTAACGTTATCATCGTCGATCACACCTCCAGGTCAGCTCCACAGTACTGTATGGAACACAGACCATTTTGAAACAGTGCCACTATGTTTTTAGTTTCTTGACTGAACAAGTGGTTACTTTTGGTTTTGCGTGTTTATTTGGCCAGCTGGATGCGTGTGGGCGAGAAGAACCCGACTTAGATGAACAAAACTGCGCCGACACCACCCGCTGTTGTGTAGTAATTTGAGTCGTTTATATCTAATGTGACTGATGGATATTAATATTAGTATTATTATTAATAGGTTAAGTTGCAGGTGATTTTGGAAGTGATGTACATAACTGATTCAATATCTAGGCCAATTAGTGAAAATTAGGGTTAGGGCGAATGTCAATGATTAGTAAGTAACAGCCAGTGCGATGGAGTGCATCCTCTGACAGGAGAAACCGAGGGCTTGCAAATCGTTTAACAACTGAAAGGTTCCTTCTCCAGTTCAATACTGTGGGTGCGGCCTGTTCGGAGAGGGGATCGCGTCAGACGTCGGCCAGGAAGATTAATTGAAAGGCTGACTGATTAGGAAATTCTGCCTGGTCTGCGGGGTCTTAAAGCACAACGAGAAATACCAGGACAAAAATAATCTGTGATAAACCACACAAGAAGATGAACGAAGATGTGAGAAAATAACAGGAATAAAAATACATACAGATTAGGTTGATAAAAAAATTGTCTGGCAAAGAAATCGTATGACAGGGAAGACTACAGGGGAAAGAATGAAATAAGGTAAAACACCCTGACAAGAAGATGAACCAAGAAGCAGCGTGAAAGCAGTAGAAACGGAAACATGGATAAAAGGAATCGTAAAAAAAGAGCTATGACGCTGCCGCCGCCGTTGAGGTCTTGCGGCCGCTGGAAGATGGCGTCCCTCGCTCTCAGCCTCTGGACGCACGTGGCTCTTGCAGGTAAGATTACCGCAACACGATCATCGTTTCTGTATCATCATCCATTACCCATCCAGAATCACGTGTGCCTATAGGCCGTTCTTATTGTTTTCACTTTCAAATAATGTTTTGTCTTCAGTTCATGAGGCATGACTTCCCCTCCCCCCCAAAAAAAAAAAAAAAAATGTGAGAATAACTGGGTAAGACTCTGAAAAGATTTAACATGAATGGAAGGGGCATTGCGGGAAGAACAAAGGGATGTATGATGAGGTCATAAAAAGGGACCTCAGGGTTAGAAGAGGTGACTGGGATGCTGTGGGAGACTGTGCAACTCGGAAAGCAGCCATCAGATAAACAAGACTGACCATTTTAAATATGGAACAATACCTTTCAACATGTACGTCGATCAATACTGACGTGTCGAACTAGAGTCGGCTGAAAGTAGGTCAGTGGCCGTCACCAGCTTCAGCCGTGGCAGCGGCTGAGTTCCATGGATCAATAAATCTCCAGGTCGCGTGCAGAATCCTGGAAACGTAGTCCATTGGCTGCACTTTGATCCTCTTGCACACGAATATAAAATAAATAAAGCACAACAATTTTGCAGAACAAACCCTTAATCTATGACGCGATCTACACTATAAGTTGTAATCAGCGTTTGAATGGCAATATACGGATATGTAGGTGGATTGTGACTACACGGATTTGCGTGGATCGTTTTGATATCTATCTTAACCCACTTTTGAGTTCTTGGAGAGAGTCGTCAGAATAGAAAATCAACTGTTTAACTGGTCACATTTGGCTTCATCATATTGTCTGTGAATCGAATCACCCACAAAATTTTGACTGGTTTCCACTGTGCTGCCCTGGCAGGCTTAATTTTGACTGGTTTCCACTGTGCTGCCCTGGCAGGCTCAGTTTACATAGGAAACGTACACGGTGTGTGTATCCAATATGGAGAAGTCCAGAGCACTTTATGATGTTAAAAATGTCTCGAAAGCAACCTTCACTATTCTTGAGCTTCGCACTCGAAATGACGGGCTTTGCACCCAGTGTTACTGGCTTTGCACCCGATGTTTGTGTAATAATGATTAATTAACACATTGTGACGTCATTTCTCGCCATAACGCGCCTATAATGTATGTGGATTGTGGAGTATGGGGAATAAGTAATATGACGAAGTAGTCTCAGAGTGATTCACGATTCATTGGTTACATGATGAAATGTTATGACTTAAAACGCTATTAACAAAGTAGTAGTCGGTTCTTCTATCTCTGATCAGTTATAATACTCCAGCAAAATATTTCTCCGTACTGGAAATGCTGCATATAAAGCTTAAAGGTAACACTGCTTGAGGATTTCGGTAATTTTTGGAACAACAAATTACGATTGATACTAAAATTTGTACTCAGCGCTGAAGAGGGAGGGTATTGACTGGTATACCCGAAAAAAGTTATTATATGGACTACTATTTTTGACATTCATTCCTGATACTCTTGGACGTTTTTAAGGTGGGAAACACTTTTGTGTTTCTGCTTAACTAAAAAACACTTTAACCTGGCAAGTTCGGAAAGTTTCACCTAAGCTGAATAAAATAATCTGAAGATACTAATAATAAAAAAGTAAATACTTAGTCTGGGCAAAGGGGTTAAGAGCACTTTGTTTGCGTCATGTACAGGGGCGATTTCAGCATTTACCTACAGTCAAGAGGGTCATATCAATAACGATGTAACTGAAAAACATGCATTCCTCCTCCCATGTGCTTTTTTGTTTGTTTAATTGTTTATTGTGCTTTATACAGTGTCGGCTATCTGTTTTAACTAGGAGCAAAGGTATCTGCATCTTTCCCTTTGACGGTCAGGATCAAATAACTGGACATCTCTATTACAGGGAGTCTGGACTGTTTGGACTCTCCTTTGGATCCATTATATATATATATATATATATATATATATATATATATATATATATATATATATATATATATATATATATATATATATATATGAATAATAGTATCTCTAAAAACTCTGAGTAATGCGGAAACTTGTCGATAAAGAAGATACCGGTAATGTTCTTATTACAAAATAATATATCGCAGTAGCCGTAAATGGTGCAGTCCAAATGATATGAAATGGTACCAGAATAAAAGAGACAAACGTAATCTGAAATGGTATTAAAGGAAAGGGAAGGAGCTAAACTCAATCAGACGTACTGGTCCTTTCCTGGAACATTACTGGAAAACTATCTTAACAGTAATGCTGTCCGGAATTAATCACTTCATAAGATTAACACTTCGATGTTGTTATACCTACTCTGCTGAATAAAATCGCCTGGAGTTTTCTAGAATAGAATACCAGAGTTGTCTTCTCGATTAAAAGGATATTCATTACAGAATTAACAAGAAGTGGTGCCAATGCACAGCAAACCCGTCCTCGGCAGTCATTTTAGTGTTGAGGTATAAGCACAACAGGATATCTAGTCAAAGATGTCACATATCAAATTTGGAGTGAATCGGGTGAAAACACGATTTAATGCCCATCTGGGGGAGGTGGTGGCTCAATCGGTAGAGAGGTGGCCTGCAGTCTTACCGGGCCCAGGTTCAAATCCCTGCTGGGGCAGGGAACAGTTTAAGGATTTGAATTTCATGAAAATCACACTTTACTGCTCTACCAGAAGACCTGCGGACATGTAAAAATACCCCCGCTAATACCAATACACCACTCCTGTATGAGACAGCCGTAGCATGTATTCAGTATGGGCGGTGGGTGTTAGCGCCGAAGTGGTGACATGTAGAGAGGTGTATGTATGTAGGAGGACTACTGGACCCCGAGAGCAGGCTGTGAAGCCTGTGCCCAGAGTCAGACACAAGAAAAAAAAAAAAAAATTTAGGCCAGAAACACCTGACACTGACCCCCCCTACTGCAAACTGGGGGGTGACCCCCCTGATGTAATGGGCATGTTATAGGATGCAGATCTGAAAGATGCACCTTTAGGTTTTGGTTTCATGGGTATTTGACGTATTTGAAAGTAGTTTTGGTGAAAAATCGATTTTTACCTGTCCCCAATTTTTTAACGTTTTTGGGGCCGACAGCCTGGGCCTTGACCCAGTTTGAACCCAGATTATATCAGCCCATCATACCTGTAATTTTAATCAAAATCGCACCAGTAGTTTTCGCGTAAAGTTGCTAACAGACAGACAGACAGACAAATCGAGTGAAAACACCCTTCCCCAAGCCTCTCGGCGGGGACAGGTAACAATCTGAATCTCTTATATTTAGTTCAAGATGAAGAAAATCTCTTGATGTTAACTGGTATAGAATACTAGAGTTGTTACGATCACGAAAAGGATACAATGTAACCTGGAATTATTTTATGTACTAATAACTTTTATATGGAGTTTGTATATATAAAACGGTACCGGTATATCAAACAAAAGACCACACTACGCTTGCGGGTCATTCTAAGATCACCTGCCACTCTATCAGACTACTGTTCTCTGTTACTCACTTGTCTAAGAGGATATTAAGCAGCAACATAGCACATCTGTACAGAGTCGATATCTTTCACCTTACCTGAGCGAGATTTTCGTCCCTTTTATCATATTTGACATGTCTCATCGGTAGAAAAAGAACACTACAGCTCTGCATCCCTATCCTGACTGATTAGCATCACATTTGAGTGTGAATTTGATGTCACATGTTAATTTGATGTCATATGGCAGTATTCATGATATACAGATGTTAATTTTGGATCAGGTAAAAGTGAAAATAGCAAAACAATCCGGAGGAGTATTTTTACACCTCGCATTCGCAGAGACAAATGTCAGGAACGCAGATTGAATCATTAATATAATTGACACCTGTTCATTATTCACTACAGCTATGTCGAAGGCTGTTACTGATTTGAAAAAAATGGTAAGTTTTTGACCGCGTCCCATAACTTACGGCGGGTAAATATTTGACACACTTCGGTATATCGATCTTCACACCAAGCTGATATGCATTGGTGGTTATTTCTGAAACTGAACTTCCAGCTGCATTACGACTCTGAGTATGGATGCAGACGTTTTGCAGACAAACTCTTACCTACGTTAATTTTTTTCCGTTAAGTGGATACTAGCATACATAATGTTCATTGATTCCTTGTTATGGATGGCAGACTGTATTTGTAATTCGTTTCATGGATTCATGTAAGTTGTTGACCGTTGTATGGTGATGTGGCAAGTGAAATTTATGTTAAAATCATAAGAGTTGCCGCCATCACAGACCAAAATGATGTCGTGCATGTGGTTCTCTCCATCAGTTCAGATGTGCAAGTCGATGTCCTGTACGACGACATTCTCTCTCTCTCTCTCTCTCTGTAATGTAAAATAAGAGGGGCTGATAACCAACAAAAAGTCGTTCTGTCTAGAGAAAATTAAATAAAAGAGATCCCAAATAGAGATTCATTAATTCCAAGACGTCCCGACACATTGCGTTTAAAAGGTGTTTGATTGTGGATCGAAGTCAGAGGGAAAGACAGACTGAGGATGAGTCCCAGGACTGACCAGTTGAATACGTGATTGACTGAGAGTACTGGTTATCTCTTGCAGTGAATTACCTCACTCAAGTATTACAGTGGGGATTTTAGGACCCTCAGATATTGAAAAGAAAGTACAGTATTTATTCATATAAACTTCGTTATACGACAGAAAATTCTGCTTAGAGAGGTTGTCTGTTGTCAGAAATGACGAGTGTTCGATCCCCTGCTGGGGTAAAGGACAGTTTGATAGACTGTGTTGTGTGATGAGCTGTGTTGTGTAAAGAAACATGTGGTGGGGACTTTTTCTCTAGAAAGAAATTCAACGTAATACATCAGTTGACCAGGATATACGAATGACTGGACAAAACCCAGGCAGCTCGATTAGCCTGTCTTACATGGATGTGGTTGGGGGAGCACCA
This sequence comes from Coenobita brevimanus, assembly GCF_032717465.1. Lineage (NCBI taxonomy): Eukaryota > Metazoa > Arthropoda > Malacostraca > Decapoda > Coenobitidae > Coenobita > Coenobita brevimanus. Next base: position 52,650,620 of record NC_137023.1, on the reverse strand, counting down.
CATGTAGCAGTGACTGTACCACTCGTAAAGCCGTATTTTCACCGAATGAGGAGGATTCCTAGTATCTTCTCTTTAACCATTTATCTTCCATCAGCATATCGTTCATTTGTATGTTATTTGAAGTAAAGCCTTTAGTTACACACATACAGTACATAAGAACACAATATATTACCGAACCAGATATAGGGTCTAAGGAGGAGGTGCAAGAAAGCTCCTTACACGACAGTATTATGGGCTCGGACCGTAGTTTTTATAACCAAGGTTCTCTCCGTCTGTGTTAAGATGGAATGAAATGAGTCAGCCATATCTGACCTATGCTGATGTCACACCGGAACTTTAACGGACTTAAACCTATTAAATGCTTGATCTCCCTTGATTGAACATTTTCGTCTGGTGTTTACCCAAATAAAATAACTAAATTATGTAGCAGTAGAGAAAGGACTACTCAGATTAGTTTTTTATGCATCATCCAGCTAGGATTTCTCACCGTTGATCGAATTCTTCTGGTGTTGCTCCAAATAAAGACTAAAATGCACCACAGTTACACTTACAAGCATTTCTCACCCTTCATACAGTCTCTACCAGACAGCCTAAGCCACTTGGTAGAGATACACTGGCTGTATCGTCCCCAATTCGGTTGGGATAGGCCGGTCCTGCAGTGGATACTCAAACGGCTGCTGCTGCTGCTGATTATATATATATATATATATATATATATATATATTTATATATATATATATATATATATATATATATATATATATATATCCCATTGGAGCCCAGTGTCTGGAATATTGGACAGAACTGGATTCTTCAAGTCTTTACAAAGTAGGGAACCCCCGGGTAGGGACCGATGAGCCGATAGGCGAAGGGCGGTACGCTTAGTACCCACCCCAGTGCCATGCCTCGCCCAGCACCCCTGGGATCCAATGGGATATATATATATATATATATATATATATATATATATATATATATATATATATATATATATATATATATATCTATACTGGAATATGTTATGAATGTTTTGAGAGTAAGCGATAGGATATTGGTAGTGAAAATTCTATTGGGTAGAAAGGTAGCTGTGATTATATCGGCATATGCACCACAGGCAGGATTGGATGAAGCAGAGAAAGATAGATATTGGGATGATTTAATACGTGTAGTGGGTGTTATGCGGGATGATGAGATAGTGATTTTGGGAGGGGACTTAAATGGACATGTAGGTGAAGCAGCACAAGGTTATGAATGAGTGCATGGGGGATGTGCGTATGGTCTAAGCCACTGTGAAGAATAGACGAAAGGGGGTGCAAGGAACAGCATGGTGAAATGAAGAGGTGAGAAAAGCTGTGACGCAAAAGAATAATGCATATTGTAAGTGGATGGGAAGCAAAGGAATGGAGGAAGTTGAGAGATGGAAAAGAGAGTTACATGTAAAAAGGAAGAGAGAGGTGAAAATATCAGTAAGAGGGAGTAAGAGGAAAGTCGATGAGGAGTTTGGAAGTATGTAAGAAAATGTTCTGGAAAGAGGGAGAGAGAGTTAGACAGGTTGATGAAGTTAGTCGCGGAGTGAAAGATAATAATGGTAGATTGCTAGTGGAGAAGGAAGAAAAGGGGATCAGATGGAGGAACACTTTAAAGAATTGTTAAACACAGAGAATGAAAGTAATGTGAGTATATGTGGCTGGGGAATGGCTGGGATGAGGGAGGTGAGAAGGGAGGAAGAGATTAGTAGGATGGAAGTAGTGGATGCAATTTAGAAAGTCAAAATAGGGAAAGCCCCAGGATTTGATGAAGTTTGTGGTGAAATGGTGAAGAATGGGGGAGAAAGAGTAGTACGAGTAGAATGGATATGGAAGATGTACAGATTGGCCTGGGAGAAAGGTAAAGCCCTGGAGGACTGAAAGTCATGTATAATTATTCCCCTGTATAAAGAAAAGGGAAAAATGAAGTGTTTGGTAATCACAGGGGCATTTGTCTTCTGAGTGTCATAGGAAAAGTATATGGATGGATACTTATTGACAGAGTAAGGGAAATAACGGAGAAATTTGTTGGAGAAGAACAGGGAAGTTTTAGGAAGGGAAGAATGATTAGTTGGAGAAGAACAGGGAAATTTTAGGAAGGGAAGAGTTGTGTAGATCAGATATTCATCCTTAGGTTTTTAGTGGAAAAGTTTCTAGAGAAGGGAAAGAAGTTGTATGCGGCTTCATGGATTTAGAGAAAGCATATGACAGGGTGGATAGACAAGGAATGTGAAAAATATTAAGAACTGATGATGCAAATGGGAAGTTGCTGAATGCCGAGAAGTGTGTTTATGGGGATGTTAAGGCTGCTGTGTGTGTGGATTGTGAAATGAGTGAAATTCTCTGCCTGAATATTCGTTTGAAAAAGGGATGTGCCATGTCTCGATGGCTGTTCAGTCTGTATATGGGTGGGTTTATAAAAGAAATACAAGGAAAGACAGTGGATTTTGGAGCGGCCCTAATGAGAGGGGGCAGCGTTTGGAAACTTCTTGTACAGTACTGTTGTTCGCAGTTGATACTGTGTTGTTAATTGAAGACGAAGGGGATCTTCAAGGCTAGGTGAATGAGTTTGGGAAAGTGTGTAAGAAACGGAATCTAAAGGTGACAGTAGGGAAGAGTAAAGCTGTGGTCTTCGAGGGAGTTCTAGGACAACTGCTCCCTGGACAATTGTCCCCTGGACAACTACCCCCGGACAACTGCCCCCTGGACAATCCTCCCCTTAGGAAAACAGCCCCTAGGACAATTGCCTCCGCTAAATGTCACCCGATTCACTGTACAAATGGACGTTAGTGTCTAACCTAACTTAACCTAACCTAACCTGTAGCGGGAGGCAATTTTCCGGGGGTGCAGTTGTCCTACGGGTGCGATTATCCAGGGGGCCGTTGTCCGGGGTCAGTTGTTCGGGGGGCACTTGTCCAGGGAGCAGTTGTCCTGATACCCTCCGAGAGTAATGAAGTCACTGAATGTACAGTGAAGTTGGATGGTGAGGAAATGGAAGATGTGAGTGCATTTAAATACTTGGGTAGTGTGATGCGTAAGGATGGAAGTTTGGAGGGTGAAGTGCCTGAAAGGGTACAAGAAGGAAGAAAGGTTGCTGGTTCTGTGAAAGCAGGTTTATGAAACAAGGAAGTAAGCATGGAAGTAAAACAGTCGCTGCATGGTACTATTGTGATACTAACTCTAACATATGGAAGTGAAGCTTGGACCTTGTCGGAAGGACACAAGTCAATAGTGTGAGCAATGGAAATTAGTTATCTGAGAGGAGCATATGGAGTTACATAATGAGACAGACTAACAAATGAGGAAGTGAAGGAGCTCTTTGGTGTTGATGTGGATGTGACAGAAAGCTTTAGGAGAAATACACTGAGGTGGTTTGGCCAAGTGTAGAGGATGGAGGGCGAGAGACAAACGAGGAGAGTGTATGTCGGTAGTGTGGAAGGGGGGAGAGAGAGGGGGGAGGGCGAGGATGAGGTGGAGGGATGGAGTGGAGAGGTATATGGGAGAGGGAGGTTTTAGCTGGGAGCAGGGCAATGAAATGGAGTTGGACAGGGCGACATGGAGACGATTTGTTTTTGGCCACCCCTTACGGGATTAAGGTGTCTGATAATAGATATTTAGATATTTTATTTTTATTATTATAAGGGTATTATTATTATTATTATCTATTATTATTATTATTATTATTATTATTACCGGTATTATTATTATTATTATTATTATTATTATCATTATTATCATCATTATTATTGTTACATCATCCAGTCTTTTTTTTGTCCTATCAGGGGCGTAAGGATCCGCAGTAGGGCTACTGAATCCTAACATTTCAGACGAAGAGTGACCAGCCTCTCCTGCCCATGGATGGCTTAATGTGAGCAGTAGGCAGCAAACACCCCTAGGATTTAAATTATTACGGTTTCCATCCAATTGAAGAACCTTGGACCCATTAAACCACCTGGCATCAGTTCGCTATATAGTTACCACCAAACGTAGTAATTGGTTTCCTGGATTATAGGATACCATTTGGCTTATCATTTAATGTTGAGCCACCTAAAGGCAGCATTCCATCGTGTGGGTGGATGGTTGGCGCCTCAACATGCCACTGTAATAGTACTGATAAGACTCTGTGGCCAATCTTTCATCCATTTTGAAGTTTGGTCCGAATTAGGGACTTGTGGAAGATCAGTCAATGGTGATTTAACGAAAATCAAAATCCTAAACTCCTCCTACCCCAACCGAGGTTCCAAGTCTCCAGTACCTTCACTTAAAAAATAAGAAAAAAGAAAAAAGAAAAAAAAGGAAAAAAGGCAACTGAATGGTGTATGCTGAACAATTCATTCAGCTGGAAAACGTCCTTTAGTTAGTTTACTCTTGGCACCTCTTCTTCTCCTTTCGGCTCTCTCCTTAGGGGTCGCCACAGCGGATCACCCGTCTTCATCTTACTCTGTCTTCTGCATCTTCTTCTCTTACACCTACCACCCGCATGTCCTCCTTCACTACATCCATAAACCTTCTCTTTGGCCTTCCTCTCTTTCTCCTGCCTGGTAACTCCATTTCCCGCATCCTCCTCCCAACATACTTCTCATCCCTCCTCCGCACATGTCCAAACCATCTCAGTCTCGCCTCTCTAGCTTTGTCCCCAAACTGACTTACGTGCTCTGTCCCTCTAATATGTTCGTTTCTAATTTTGTCCAACCTCGCCACTCCTAGTGAAAAACGCAACTTCTTCAATTCTCCTACCTCCAACTGTGCCTCCTGTCTTTTTGTCAGTGGTACTGTCTCCATTCCGTACGACATGGCTGGCCTCACTACAGTCTTATAAACTTTCCCTTTCATTTCTGCAGGGACCCTTCTGTTACAGGTCACTCCTGTCACCTTTCTCCACCCACTCCATCCCGCCTGCACTCTCTCTTTTACCTCTCTACCACACTCTCCGTTACTTTGTACGGTTGACCCCAAGTATTTGAATTCATCTACCTTTGCCACCTCTACATCTTGCAGCCTCACGGTCCCCCTGTCATCTCTCTCATTTACACACATGTACTGAGTCTTGCTTCTGCTTACTTTCATTCCCCTTCTCTCCAGTGCATACTCTTGAAATAAAAAAAATCTCTGACAAATTGAATGAAGTAACCTGAAATTTGTAAGAAAAAAAAAAAAAAAGCAAGTTCAGTGCTTCAGCTATCTGGCATGGACTTAGGTGTTCTGTATGTGCACTATGGCATCATTTTTAAAAGTAGTAGATGTACGTTTTGAGGACTTTTTTTTTGTTTTTTGTTTTTTTTAGGTAAGTCAATTATTTTCATTATTGCATATTCAGAAGATTTCATTTAGCTCAGGAATGACCTTGAAATTTGCTTGCTGTTTGGTTGCTTTTTTCACTTTATTATTGTTATCATTGTTTGACCATGTGGAGAGGATGGAGAGCGAGAGACTAACGAGGAGTATGTGAGTGAGGTGGAAGTGGGAGAGGGAAGGAGAAGCCGAGGATGGGATGGAGGGACGGAGTGGAGAGGTATATGAGAGAGGGGAGATATGAGTTGGGGGAAGGGCAGTGAAATGGCGGGGGACAGGGAGACATGGAGGCGATTTGTTTGTGGCCACCCCCTACGGGATTGAGGCGTCTGGAAGTAGATAGATAGATAAATAGACTGTTACTTTCAGATGATTATTTTTAACCTACGGTAAGATGAATTTGTTGTTAATAAACATATAGCATACTTAATATTTCACTGTTGCTTCCCCTGCATGATTTTGTTCAACTCTTGAGAGGCCGTTCACCGAACATGTAATGCAATATCCAATATTTGCTTTAATTTAATTACTGACACCTTTAAACAAGTTTATTCACCAAAGGAAAAGCCGCCGTACAAAAAGGCAAACGCAGAACCCATTCAGAAACACATCTTTACCACTTTTTATTTATTTATTTTTTTTCTGGAAAGGGCAACCTTTTAAAGAGTTTCTGGCTCTGGTTCTGTTTTTTTTTTTTCTTTTTTTCTTTGATAAGTGAGGCCAACCACAGTAGATGCTTACAGTACTACAGACTGGTTAACTTCATCTGACTAACCGGCCCCTCCCACAACTACCAGATTGTGTCGTGGCTGCATGGAATTCTATGAGCCTTACTTGTGAGGCAGGAATATGCCTCTTTGTCATTGTACTTTTAAAATTATCCTCCCATCCGAACGCACTTGGCCATCTACTAAGCTGGAAGAGTTTACGGATCTTTGTCAGGGGAGAACAGACTTAATATAGTAAACTACAACACACACAGGTCGAACGTGAACTTAACCTGTGACCTTGACCGTTGACTAGTTGTTTTGCAAAATTGAATCCTTTAAACCTTTGCTTACCCCGAATCATTCCACCAAATTTGGTCTGATTCGTTTGGTCTGAATCGATAAAAACTAACCTTGCCGTATGACCTTGACCTTTGACCTATTGTTTAAAAATAATAGGTAAATCTTTAGCTGACCTTCAATCCTTCCACCGAGTTTGGTCCAAATCAAACTAACTTGTCTTATTATGTTCACACAAATACACTCGGATTGACCTGTGACCTTGCCTGTGGCCTTCATCTTTAACTGACTGTTCTCAAAATAAACTCTTCGTTCTTGCTGTGCTCTTAATTCTTTCATCAACCTTTGTCCAAATCAAATCAAAACATACACTGATTTTACCATATGACCTTGACCTTTGACTTTGTGCTACCAAAGACAGTAAGTCTTCCCCTGGTCTGATCCTCAACCCCATCAAGTTTAGCTGAAACAAAGTTATAACTGTTAGAGGAACTACTCCACAGGTCGGTCTCTTACTGACATACTAATAACTCTTCACATAACTTAATGCCTGACAGAATCTAAAATTGTTTAATAATGTGGACCAAAGAGGCTGCCTGATATTCTTGGCGACTGGGGGTTGACGTGTGACCTTCTAAACTTTCCCTACCGTGAACTGACCTGTCCTACCCTGTCCTGCCATAGCGTGTCCTGCAATTTACAATGCCATCCGCTAAACTTCTGCATCGCAACGGGGTGCCTGATATTTCTTCTGAAGCTTCGGTAATTATACCTAATCGTCTGTTAATTACCTGTCCTCATAATCAAGGTGCCGTGGTCATCCTTAACACAGATCCCCCATTCCCCCTCGACCTAAAACTTGGTTTCATATTTACAAACATTCTTGACCTTGAGTTATTTACAGTTTATGCCTGCTTTTTTCTTTATACCCATGTCTATAGTTATACAGTTACCACACACTTCACACACTAACTCAAATGACTATTAAAACTGACACTTAAAAAACAAGACACTTCACGATAACGGTTAACTGCTCTAGAGACTTGATTATCAGGGAAATTTGACCGACGTCCTTGGTAAGTATGGACCGTGACCCTCAGCCTTATATATCAAGCTGTGAAGGTGGCAGGAGTTAGGAAGGGAGTGGGTGACTTGGTGGGCAGGTGTTATTTTTCATCCATTTAGACGTCGTGGAATTATGACCCTAATTACTTGCGTATTATTCAGTATCTTCTTCCCAATTAATCCTCAGCCTTTAATTATGTGATGAACTACCTCATATTGTACCCTAAACATGTAATAATGAGTGCCTTAACGGGATTAATTATGATAATCTAAATGTATGTAAGAGTAACTTTTATTTTTCATTTTAAAACTGAAATTCATGTTTTGGCTTTTTATTCACCGTTTATGTCTTGCTGTTCCTTCTCGCTACCATATGTTTCAAATGTTCTATATCCATTTCGAGCTGTGAGGATTCAAAGGTTCGGGGAAATGCTTCAGGACGTGTAAGAGTTTGATTCCTTGCATAGAATTAATACCTTCACGTTTATGGCTTTTTTGTACGGTATCTGTTCTCGCTGTTACTAATCTTACATGACTTTTTTTGGGTCATTCAAAGCTTACATTAACTCCCTTACTACTAATGTGCTTCCTTTAGCTGAATGTCTGTGGCTTGGTAGTAGCATGAGTAAACAAAAAACAGACACCCTCTTCCTGAAAGGGTTAAACACATTGCCTAACAATGCTGTAGGCACATACTTTCATACAAGTATGCTTTTAATTTGCATGAGAGAAGGCATTAGAGCTCGAACACACTCACAATTTTGTCAGTCAGTTCTATCCTGCAAACTGGATCTCACACGCTGGCTCAAGTGTGTGGATACTCAGTGTCAGAGTGTGAAGTTGATATGAGTTTGTGCGAAGGGTCGTGATGTGCACCTTCTTGAGTAACCTCGTACGATTGTATTCCATTTTCTCTGTCGTACTTTCACCTGTAACATTTTAGGCATAAAGACTGAGTTCCTCATCAGTGGGTGGAGATGTATGCCTTTATGTCAGACTAAAACTATGGTAACACGCCCACCTACAGTGAGTCTCATATCTAGATTGTGCCGACCGCATAGCACAGTTGGATTATGAGCTAATCCTATAATTATGTATGAACTCCTCATCTTCTGTTAAAAGAGCATCTAACATCTGATGTTGATTAATTTTATTTCTAAAAATGAAGCTCCTGAGACAGTGGTGAGTCTCAAAGGTGGTAATAGCTTATGGTAACCATATAATTCAGTGTACAAAATATGCGTGTACTAGAGAGAGAGGTGGTTGACACGCTGAGTACTAGATGCATACTGAATACCAAAGGCTTATTTCCCTAAGAATAACGTTGGCATCTGCACGTACTTTGATATCAGTACTGCGCTTCCAGAAAAAAAAAAAATATTCGAAAGATACAGTATTCACTAAAGTCAGTGCAGCACAGTTAGTACTCTGATATTCACTTAATAATTTGACTGTAGTGTTGTGTCAGACTGTGAGTACGAGTGATGCACAAAACATCATCACACGACTGATCAGATTTACTCGTTACAGTCGTTGGTAGGGTAATCACAGGAAACTTTGGTGCTGATGGCACTGGTAATGGGCTTTGTAGTGGCAGTCAAGACGAGCAAACAAATTACCTTTGTACCGAAATACCTCTGGAACTTGAAGATGAGGTCGTGTGGAAATCGAGAATTGTTAATATATTTCAGTTATATATTTTTGTTTTAAACTTTCATGTAAACTCACATTTGCTATGTCTCATCCAATGTACTATATATGCAGCATGAGAGTTTGTCCTCTAGGTTTTGCCCATGTCCGTTTTTTTATAATGCTCGCTAAACTTCTTTCAGGTGTGCTGTGATTGAAGCCTGCTTGTTGTCTACCTCCATAGGCATTACGGAGGATCGTATCTGAAAATAGGGAAGGGAACCATGATCACGCGGGCAGGACAAACAGTGATGGACGTGTGTGTGGGCCGCCTCGTCATTTGGGGTCCCCTTCACGTTCGCACCATAACTTACACGTTCACCCATATTTGTCTGGGCCCGTTGATGCTGTCCCTGTTTCTCTCCCTCCCCTCTCTTTCAGCTCTTGGCCATGAGTCAGAACCACATTTACCTCTGACCACAGTACACTTGTAAGCCACAATGTTGCTCACCTTACCAATGAGTTACTGTTTTTTAATCGGTTACCCGCTTGGTGTTAGCATGGTCATTTAACTCAACCTAATAAACAAGCATGGTAAAGTTACTGAGTAAAATGTACAAGTATAAAAGGCGGTTATCAAAGCAAATGCTGAAGTCAGTTATAAAATAATGAAAAAAAAGAGTCGAGAAAATTTTTATATACTTTAGAAAATTTAATGCACATTAATATACTGTCTACAAAAATTTTCAATTTTTACAGAGATTACAAGTTTATAAAACGTATGAGGTAGCCTCTTACTCCATTATTCAATGGTTTTTCCGTTTTCATCGTGTTTTGTTTCATTCATTAGTTATTGTAATTATTTTGGACCTTTGCCTATTTACCCTCATGTCTTGTTTTGCCTACTCCCTTGGCAAAGCTTAGTCCAGGCTGAGAAGTCGTGCTTGCTCCTTGCTAGAGGAAAGTCGCAGGACTCTCAGCTAGGGACGGATATAGAGGGTGAACAGAAACTATAGCTCGCGGGTGTACCATGGCTTCGTTACTAAAATACTAGGCCACTTTATCATATATATATATATATATATATATATATATATATATATATATATATATATATATATATATATATATATATATATATATATATATATATATACAGTAATCACTTGGCTGCTAATGTCACACTTAAATATTTTATTCAAGTTACCGACAGACATGTTTATTCAAGAAAAACATTTCCTTACCGTTACAGGGCTAAAACCTATAATAATCAGTGTCAAAAATATAATATTCTGAAAGTCCAGCATTGCTCTCATCACTCATTGTAGTGACAGTGATTAACCCTCTGATAGACGGGACAACTCAAGTATTATAGTCCAGCTAACGCCGGAGTATTTTATTCAGCTGAGTGAGTCATTAGGAGCCAAAATGTCCATAATGTTAACCGTCCTATGCTGGGAGAAAAATTGTAATGTATTCCAGCCAGTGACGTATGATTTTTATTAAGCTAAGATGGAATCATAGTAACCAGTGAGTGATATGTAGGCCTCCTCATGATAAGCGTAGTACAGACGGCAACAAAAGTTGTTTCACCTTCTTTGTTTGTTTCTCCATGAAATGTGAAAATCTGTGTGGTGAACCCGCAGCAACTGACACTGATGATTTTATTTGACTATAGTGTCATCAGTGTCGTCTGCTTCGGAATCACCAGGCTAGTTTTCAATGTCCGTAGAGAGAGAGAGGCAGGAGAGACGACAGTACTTTTGATGCCGACTGTACATCGGAATAGATGGACATAAACTGCGGAGCGATACTCAAGGTTTCGCGTTGCCTGATATGAGCGACTGGTGTTATCCTGATCAGTTAAAACTTAAATGACTGAAATTTCTCTGCTGGTGACAATACTAATCTAGTCTGCAGATAATATATGGGCAGTTCATGCTGACTGACGACACTTGCAATTAGCAGATCAAGTGTCTCTATGTTAATGCTTGATTTTTGTCCCAATAAAAGAAATGTGATGTGCTTCGAATATTCATTTTTATTGTGCAGCACATGTCGAAGAGTGATGTTCCCCGTAGCTGTGGTACTTTGTGATGATGACACAGGATATCATAATAACTAAGAGCAGCAGTTGGTCCAGTAATGAGATCAACTGTAATTAAAACAGTGATAATCCTGGATACATCAGCAGGCGTGGGAGGGAATTACAGTAGTTTAACTCCACACTTACAATTATTATGCTACAATATACGGTATGATTATAAATGTTAGTACATGACGCTGTCTGGGGATTTATTTTAGATCATACTGCTGTGTGTGTGTGTGTGTGTGTGTGTGTGTGTGTGTGTGTGTGTGTGTGTGTGTGTGTGTGTGTGTGTGTGTGTGTGTGTGTGTGTGTGTGTGTGTGTGTGTGTGTGTGTGTGTGTGTGTGTGTGTGTGTGTGTGTGTGTGTGTGTGTGTGTGTGTGTGTGTGTGTGTGTGTGTGTGTGTGTGTGTGTGTGTGTGTGTGTGTGTGTGTGTGTGTGTTTGTGTGTGTGTGTGTGTGTGTGTGTGTGTGTGTGTGTGTGTGTGTGTGTGTGTGTGTGTGTGTGTGTGTGTGTGTGTGTGTGTGTGTGTGTGTGTGTGTGTGTGTGTGAGAGAGAGAGAGAGAGAGAACCAAACATGCATCACTCATTCTTTAATGTCCACTATACATGAATCTTTCAGAAGCCTCCAACATTGTTCCTAGAGCCCGACCCGTGACAAAAATGAGATTCAATTTCTAGTTTCGTCAGAGGGATAAGTGGTATGAAGAGTATGTCTGTTGTAAGAGTCATTGGCTGAATTATGATTTGGTTATTGGAAGCAAAGTCGTGATAAATAATTCGAACTGTGGTAACGTTTAGTGATGCAGGTATCCTGAATTGCTCACTGAATTGTGGTGAGTAGGCTAGCATGGCAAAGAAATATGGTGTGGTGACTGAAACTGACTAGAAGAGAGTTTGTGCTTGAGGTGGAAGAGATGATAGCGTGGGGGAGGCCTAGGATAATACGGGGGGATGGGGTGGAGAGATATTAAAGTGAGGGTGAGGTCTTATTTGTGGCCACTCCCTCCGGATTTAAGGTATCTGGTTACCTCCGCCACGGAGGTTATGTTTTACCCCGCGTTTGTTTGTTTGTCTGTTAGCAGTCTTACTCAAAGAAATATGAACCGATTTTGATGAAATCTTGTGAAAGGGTAGCCTATCGGCCAAGGAAGAAATTTTTAAATTTTGGGGTGGAGCCGGATTCGGATCCGGAGTATCCCGCACAATATCTCCGAAACTTCTCAATGAATTTCATTGACATTTTTTGGAAAGGTGGGCCTTGGACCAAGAAAGAATTGATTTAATTTTGGGGAGGATCCGGATCCGGATTCTATATCCATGGATATGGATCCAGATCCTTTTCAGTGACAATGACACTAGCGGAGGTGTGCGCTGTCCGAACCCTTTCTACTTATAGAGCAAGATAAGTAGATAAAATGATTACCATTTTCACTAACGTCACGCTTTATTTATCTTATTCTTATAATCAGGTAATTTGATAAAGCTTATAATGGTTTTCGAGACAGAGAATATAGATATATATATGTAATGTATGTACTGTTGATGGAGGAGAGTGGAATCTGAAGCAGCTGCTGTTTGCAGATGATACTGCACTGGTGACTGATTCAGAGGAGAGATTGAGACAGTCGGTAGAGGAATTTGGAAGGGTGTGTGAAAGGAGGAAATTGAAAGTAAATGAGAATAAGAGTAAAGTGATGAAGTGTACGAGGTTGATAGATGGTAGGGGGATGAATATAGTTTTGAATGGTGAGTTGCTTGAGGAGGTAGATTGTTTTAAATATCTAGGGTCACATGTTGCTGTGGATGGAAGAATAGATGCAGAAGTGAAGTTTAGAATAAATGAAGTAGGAAAGGTGCTGGGAGGAATGAAAAAAGTGTTTAAATGTCGTTCGCTTAGAATGGATGTAAAGAGAAGGCTGTATGAGGGTGTTGTGGTACCGACTGCGTTATATGGGGCTGAAACATGGAATATGGGTGTAGCAGAGAGGAAAAGTTTGAATGTAATGGAGATGAGATGTCTGAGGAGTATGTGTGGAGTGACGCGTATGGATCGAGTGCAGAAATGATGAAGTGCGAAGGAGAACTGGAGTTGTTCGGGAGATGGCTGGTAGAGTTGAGCAGAGGGTGTTGCAATGGTTTGGGCATATGGAGAGAATGGATAATGAGCGATTGGTGAAAAAGATAACTAGATCTGATGTGAGAGGTGTAAGACTGAGAGGAAGACCACGAATAGGATGGATGGACAGTGTGAAGAGAGCGCTGGATGCGAGAGGGATGTCTGTTGAGCAAGGAAGAGTGGCTGTGCGTGACAGAAATAAATGGAGAGAAATTGTGAATGAATAAGTGATGACGCAGCCCTGGGGGGGATATTCTCCCGCATTTGGTCTGATCAGCTAGTCAGGTCAGGTGCGGGTAAGGGGATGGGTCTGTTATGATGTGGCAGGGGTAAACCAGTTCTGCTGTCGGGCCCTGCTGTGGATGTCACTGCTTGCATTGCGCAGTTGACCCTTGTGCGGTGTGATGCGGTGAGGATCTGTCCGTTCTCCCCTTTGGGGCTAAGATGCGAATGAATGTGTTTGAATGGATGAGTAAATGGAGAGTGAGTCGTCCTGTCTCGGCTACCTCCCTTTCCTTGGGGGAAGCAGCCTAGGTATATAGATAGATAGATGTACTGTAGGTTATACACACGAATTACAGTATATATATATATATATATATATATATATATATATATATATATATATATAGCCAAGTGGGTCTTCTAATGAGAACACAATCATCCGATAATACTACGAATGAGAAAAAAATATCACCCTACTGAAATGTTTAACGTGGCCAGTGAACTGATGTGGCTTTGGGAATGACCTGGCGAGATGTGATGTGGTGACGAAGTTTATGTCGTGAAAGCATTGTTGTGGTGTGTTGAGTGATCTGATATGGTATGATGGTATATTGAGTTAACTGGAGTAGTTAGTGACCTGATGAGATGTGGTGTGCGTATTGAGTTGTGATGAGTGAAATAATAGGGTATGATGAATGAACTGGTGCTGTCCGATGAATGAACTGAAGAAATGTGATGAATGAACCGATATCGTGAGATGAATGAATTATTGATGAGTGGTGAATGAACTGATGAGGTATGGTGAGAAAATTGATGTGGTGTGGTTAGCAAAATTTTGTAGTGTGTTGAGTGAACTGGTGCAGTGAGGTCAGCGATCTGGCTTGGAAAATTTTTATATGCTGACAAAGGTAGCGTGGTGAGCTAGTTGATGAAGCAGGTGAGAGAAATGACCTGGCTAAAGAGAAGTGTTGTAACTGAGCTGGTATGGTGAGTGATCAGATATTGTGCAGGGAGTGAAGTGGCTTAACAAATGATTATGATGCTGTAAGTGAGTTTATGTGTGAGCGAATTGATGTGATATAGCCTACATACATGCATACATACATATATAGGTAGACAGGTAGGTAAAACACTCACAGAGAGAGAGAGAGAGAGAGAGAGAGAGAGAGAGAGAGAGAGAGAGAGAGAGAGAGAGAGAGAGAGAGAGAGAGAGAGAGAGAGAGAAATAACTTAAGTTTGTCCCCCACCAAAAATATCCACCAAACTTGTGCCGGCATGCAAATCGCCAGAAGAAGCTGTAGAGAAAACATCACAAGTTTCTGCACCACCGAATGTGAAATGAACGAGCAAACTGTTTTTATACTCCTTTATTTATTTATTTATTTTATTTTTTACTCCCTTAGGGTCGTATGGCTCACTCCTAGTTGTACCGAAATATTCTTGCCTTCACCGGAATATACGACTAGAGTTATGCCGACCATGCACAGGGAGCCAATATATGATGTTCTTCTTCCACTCCGCCTAGTGATTTCTCGGGTGTCGTGGAGGCAGCTCAGTCAGCGTTATCAAATTTTATCCTGCAGCAGTTAACTCATTTCTTACTCCCTCTACTCCACCCTCACCCACACCAACAGATTCAGCCGTCCAATCAACACTCAAGGTTTTATCATGCGAGTTTCAAGTGGAGTGCTATGTATGTGCCGCCCTTCACACACACACACACACACACACACACACACACACACACACACACACACACACACACACACACACACACACACACACACACACACACACACACACACACACACACACACACACACACACACACACACGCACACACACACACACACACACACACACACACACACACACACACACACACACACACACACACACACACACACACACACACACACACACACACACACACACACACACACACACACACACACACACACACACACACACACACACACACACACACACACACACACACACACACACACACACACACACACACACACACACACACACACACACACACACACACACACACACACACACACACACACACACACACACACACACACACACACACACACACACTGAATAGATAGATATGGTAGATATAGGTAGGTAGGTGGAGAGAGAGAGTGAGAGAGAGAAACAAAAAAAGACTGATTCCACCCTGTTAAGAAGTGCTATATTGCATGAGCTCTCCTACCCACTCGTGCAAGATGTACTCCATGCATGGGCAAATAGAGATGCTGTGCGTTGTCGTCTATTGAGTGGGGCAAAAAGAATGTACTGAGTCTGTTTACAACACCTTACCTCTGTGAAGCAATATTATTCAAGATAGATAATGTGATCACAGGAGAAAGAGACGCCAGATAGATTAGATGTTGAAGGACTGGGCTGGGTATCGTTAAGGGTGAGGAGGTAGTCATGAGAAAAACTGTGCCAAGTTAAGACATGGAGGAAGTGATTTTTTGAACATTAAAAGTCACTACATATTTTTCTCTTTAGACTGAACCTTTTTGACTTCCTTGATTCATTTCTTTGTATGTTCTTACTTTTCATGAATTTAACACATTTTCTTTGCACGTTCTCTTTATTTCTTAACACCTCTGATTACCTCGATATAGCAAAGTCGTTTGTTGTAACCTGTTTAAGTCCACTAGAAACTGAAAGGAATACCGTAATCAAGTCAGTTTTTCGTCTTTTGATTGAGGGTACTTCCTTCAGCTGAAAAAGTCAAATGTTAGCATGAATTTAATAACGAAAAAGTTAGTTTATACTCGTAGAAGATAAAGTGTTAAAAATGCCCGCTGTTTATTTTTCACAGGCTGTTACCTTGGTTTGGCACTTTTCTCCCGAGAATGATTTTAAAAGGTCAATGGCTGGAATTTCGTCACTTCCAGAGTAACATGAATAAGTTAAATTGAAGACTAATTAATTTTCATGACTGAATTCAGTTGGCTTATTAAAGGTAATAAGCACTGGGAAAGAGAGAGTACTGGTCAGTCTTATCAAATTAAGTGGGTGTGTATAATAGAATAAAAAATAGATTTGCCCACAGGAAGGATATATTAATAACCTCTAAAGCCAAGGAGCGATATTTCTATTAATCATTACTACCTTCAGATTGTTTCATTTAGTTCAGGAGAGAGTTTTCCAGCTAAAGGGGTTCAGCATAGCCTTTATAAACCCATTCATTATTATATCGTTCTTACTCTAACGTGGCCTAAAATTACCGTCTTTCCAACTTGAATACTGAGCTGTAGCAAGAGACTTAGGCTAGAATATGGTGCTAGTCATGAGGAAGTTTTATGAAAAAGATACAGAACAGTAGCACAGTCGTAGTCTGCGTCTAAGCTACTTGATATATGCTGAAAATAAGAAAAAAATCTAGGCCAAGTTACGGGGACATGGCTATAGTGAATCGTCGATGGTTGAATAAAATTGTCTGGTAGTGGACTGATTAAAACGAATAAGTCGGCGGAATCATGCGGTTAAAATAATGACTGGTACCTAACTTATAGTAACAAGATTCCACAAACCACAAGTTATACACAGTTATACCGTACTGATTGGACATTGTTTACCATTTCACGCACTTCCCCTAAGCGGACCATATATATATAAAAGCATTAGGTTATGACATTTCTACCACCATGCTAATTCCACTAAGGCAGTCACGCAACCGCTTCATGTCCTATATTGGGATGATACCTTCTCAGTCGCCCACTCACTCATTACAGCTCCCCTTCTTCAAGGATATCAGCCCTGTTTTTAAAGCTGAGTGGGCGAAGGTGTAAACAAGCCCATAATTTTAATGGCTATTTATAGAACACCTGTAATCGTTAGCTGTGATCCGCCTACATCCCATATTATGGACTGTAGGCAATAACGATACAGAAAGGTCTGATATATTCCAACTTTACATGCTTAAGAAATTATCGTCAGAATGTTGGGCGCTAGTTCAAACCTTCACGCTGTTTGTTTTAATAATGCAGCCATATCATGTTCTACTTTTCTTTAGTTCCTCTTTCACGACAGGGGATTTTATTTTTAGATGAATAAAATCGCCTGGTAGAAGCAAAGATATAATAAATACTAAGGTACTAAGATCAACAAAATGCATGGATTAATGAAGATTGTTTTCTGTCTCTCCACGACAACAGGTCTCGTCTCTCCCAAGCTGAATAAAGTCGTCTAGCAGTACGAAGACTTAAATATAAAAAGTTACAGGGCTCAAGGGGGTAATATTTATCAGAGCAAATAGTTTTAATATGCAGCCGACTGTTTCATAACTGCACACACACACACACACACACACACACACACACACACACACACACACACACACACACACACACACACACACACACACACACACACACACACACACACACACACACACACACACACACACACACACACACACACACACACACACACACACACACACACACACACACACACACACACACACACACACACACACACACACACACACACACACACACACACACACACACACACACACACACACACACACACACACACACACACACACACACACACACACACACACACACACACACACACACACACACACACACACACACACACACACACACACACACACACACACACACACACACACACACACACACACACACACACACACACACACACACACACACACACACACACACACACACACACACACACACACACACACACACACACACACACACACACACACACACACACACACACACACACACACACACACACACACACACACACACACACACACACACACACACACACACACACACACACACACACACACACACACACACACACACACACACACACACACACACACACACACACACACACACACACACACACACACACACACACACACACACACACACACACACACACACACACACACACACACACACACACACACACACACACACACACACACACACACACACACACACACACACACACACACACACACACACACACACACACTCTTACTTTTGGTCTACTCATTCCCGGCGCATTCTCTTGTTCGCTTTGTTTGTGTAATCGAGCGCCTGGCCATTCTTACTCTCTTCTCAGTAATCGATAGTTTCGCCCACTTTTATCATCTGTTTATCCCCTTCAAGCGTATGACGTAGTTTGTATTCTATTTTCGCTGCTACCAAACAATATCATTCAGCTTAGTTGTGACTTTTTCAATGGAGGTCATATATATAGCCTTGACTAACCCCTTCACTGCCAGAGGGTTTTCCTAAGGTGAATAGTTTGGTCTTGTGGCAGAAAGTTTTACAGCTTCAAACAGATGACGTAAACTATTTTTTCTTGGTAGTACCGGACAATTGTATTTAGGTAATGGTTGATTTTTCGAACGGGAGTGATTATACAGCCTTCAATAACCCTTTGCTGTTAGGCCTTCTCCTAAATTTAATACTGTGTTAGTTGTACGATTAAACTTTAAAAATGTGTTACCGATTTTAATGGATTTCTGTCAAAGACTAGACAAAATATTGAAGCGCAGCTCTGTGAATAAGAGGGATACAGAGGTGGGTTTCACATCCTTTCGTTTGGCTTCATTTAAAATTAATGAGACTGCTTACCTTGGCTGAATAACACCATTTGGCTGTAACAAGAATATCATATAAATTGGCGTACTAAAACTCAACCTCGTGAATGGACTGAGAAAAGAGATGAGGTACATGTTTGTTTCGTTAACCCACTATGAAGATGGGCATATACTGTGTGTGTGTGTGTGTGTGTGTGTGTGTGTGTGTGTGTGTGTGTGTGTGTAGTAGTAGTAGTAGTAGTAGTAGTAGTAGAAGTAGCAGCAGCAGTTGCAGTAGTAGTAATAGTAGTAGTAGAAGTAGCAGCAGCAGTTGCAGTAGTAGTAATAGTAGTAGTAGTAGTAGTAGAAGTAGCAGCAGCAGTTTCAGTAGTAGCAGTAGCAGTAGTAGTAGTAGTAGTAGTAGTAGTTGTTGTTGTTGTTGTTGTTGTTGTTGTTGTAGTTGTTTGCAACGCCTCTGAAAAGCGATGCCAGTATCCTCTCCCTTCACATCAAAATCTTGTCTGTATTTTATTCAACAATATTTCCTTTTAGGTAAAAATGCTATTCAGTTTCTTTACAATCTTGGCGTCTTTTGTTCGTTAGGCTATTCTTGCACTCTTCAGATGTCTATTCAACTTTTTTTTTTAAACTCTGTATGAATTTTATATATTTTTTTACTGGACGAGTTACCTATAGCCATTAGTATATTTCATCACTGCTCCGACGCTTTCTTAAAATGAAGGAAATTGTCACATAACAGATAGGTAAAATAATAAAGGCATCATCGTTGTGAACATGTTAAAGTATAAATCACTTACCTAGTTTTTCCTGGCAGGTTTGTTTTATTCCGTGCATATTTTATTGTGTTCCCATCCAACTCATTAGTATACTCATAATGGTTCAGTTTTAACATATTCACACGCATCAACGCCACCATCATCCACACTTCAGAACTAGCAGATTATGTCAGCAGGATCCAGAAATAGGAAAAGAAACACAAATTTAGGAGAATATTGCTCAGGAAATTGGATCATTCATTCACTGACTCTTTATTCATAATAACTTTCCTCTTTTCACTTAGCCATTTTCTACAAAGGCCGGCCAGGCAGTAACAAGTGTGACGGAAAGTATGTCCACGTACTGTGAATGTATTTATTGTGGGATCTTGACACCAAAAATATACACTATCATTATCCCATTACAAGGTTTGTCAGGTTATTCTTTCTTTTAGTGCTGTATACTGGTGTAATTTCTTGCATTTGAACAATTAACAACTCATTGAAAATATGATCCTTTAACGAGCAATTTCTTTGTCTCACTCCTTTCACTTCTGTTTTGATCATACTACCGCCTCAAAACGCCCTGTTAACGAAATAGAAATGTCTAGTAGTAGTAGTAGTAACGTCATGAAAGTTGAAGCAATTGCTATGAAAGAGCTAATGACGATTGTTCTTGCACACTTTGGACTTAGAAGTAATTACTAAATTGAATGAAATAGTCTGATGGTAGCAAGAATTAATGTAAGCTGTCAATCCCATGATGCTCCATTGGATGTGTAGGGACGGGGCTAGGCTATTCCACTCTGCAACATTTAAGGTACGTGAAGGGCTTATTTCCCTCGTGGCATTGCATGATCTAAAAAAAAAAAGTTAGCTCTTGGAAGTTTGAAACATCGATTATCTCTCACTGGAGCGCCTAAAACCCTGCAACACCATACGTTAGAAGACATTCTGTCACGAATAATGAGAATGAGGGCATCACGTAGAATCGATGGCAGTATGTTTGTCTCTCGATGTGCTTTTGCCCCGGGTTTAAATTAGAAATCCAGTCATGGTGGACAATAAAGTGGGTTATGGCTGTTAAGCCACAAAATATCTTTTGCATACTTTCATATGTCCTCATCTTGTTAATTTATACCGATGACTTGTATTTTACAGACTTAAACACCCCAACATAAGCACTGTTACATTTCGATTTTCACATGCATCACTCTCACTAGACACCCCGTCCCCATTCATACTACACCAGCACCACTCCCTTACCAGTAAAGTAACTACTACAGTGGACTTCATGGACTGTTACAGGTACAATAGTAACAGAAAGTTAAAAAAAAAAAAAATCTTCGTCATAGTGAAGGATACAAATTTTTTAATAACCGCTCTTTGTGTTCGTTTATTAGCAGCATTGTGGTTAGAAAGTGCCAGCTGGGATGACGGCCACGTGGCCTCAATTTATACACTGACCCGACACTCCCAGAGGTGACCGGAAGTTTTTCAGTCGAGTAATGTTACCAACCATGCAGATTGGATTTCTGCCTTTAATTGCTTTGAACTACGATAGCCTTGTTTAGGGACTCTACATTTCAAACCCCTCATTACGGTGACGTCTTTATATGTTTATTCTCCAGCTAGATTATTATTATTATTATTATTATTATTATTTTGATAATTATTTTTTATTATTTTTATATATTTTATTTTATTTGTTTTAAGAAGCCCCCCTAGTAAACGAGGATTAATTTATTCTATGTCTAATCCCTCCATTCGGAAATGTTCCTCAAGCTGAAAAAACCGACTGCAGATATTTAAAAAAATAATAAAATCATCGCAGCGAAAGTGTTAAAGGTGGTAGTATGAGACTGGCTGCTACCTTTAAATTTTTTGCACTCAGTTTTACCTATTTGTTCACTCGTAGTCTCCTCGTGCCAGTGAGGGACAGATGCCTTGGCTCCCGTAACTCCTGGCTCCCCGGCTGCTGCTGCTGCTGCTGCTATGGGTTTCATAAAATCTCTAGCCGTCTGATATTTCCAGTGCAGGAGTCGGCGAGGCACAACCGGCCAGTTCCCAGCTTTACTGTCCACCCGCCCCTCCTACCAACAAACTTTTTTTTTTTTTTTTTTTTTGGAGAGGGGGGGTTGTTACGTCATTCTTTTTTTTTTCTCTTGCTTTATTTTTACTGTGAGTTAATAAGAGTGATTTAATTTTCCTCCAAACAGTTTTGTGAATGCTGTTAATTAATGTATTTCTATTTGTCCCCCCAAATTAGTGATGGTCAGTTTCCAAAGTA
>NC_137023.1:52460993-52623493 GCF_032717465.1 Coenobita brevimanus | reverse complement strand
TCCCATAGTCCTTTGGGGGCCTTTTTTTACAGAGAAGACTGTGGCTATGATATCTCGTGCATGAATCAAAGGAACGTAAGGTGTTCTGTTCAAATGAAGATGGCCGGAAAAGTGAGAAGGATCATCATTCTCATAAACAGAAAATGAAGAGACATTAATTTTATAATAATGTAGTACTGTTGTTGTATTTTTCGAGATTTGGATTAGAGGAAAACAGTTTGTCAGTTTTTTATATTAACCAAATGTGGTCGCGCTTAGCTGGGTATTCGTTGCTAGATAGTCATCGAAGTAGTTTTTAAACGTTATGATTATGTCAGTTTATCATTTTCCTAGTCACCATGCTCCATATGTTTACAAATCAACTAAAGGAGAAATGGTTTGCTTTAGTTTACTGGAAATGTATGCCAATGATTTTATTAACCATTACCTCCGGTGCAGTTCAACATGTCTGTTGTGAAGTACTTGGCAAGCGCCATGTTATCATGCCCTTTAAAAATTGTATGTATTTTTTCAGATCCCCTTTCAGATCCCCTTCTACAGTAGCCTGCGCTTTGGTAATTTACTGATCCAGCTCTAATAAGCTTTTTTGCTAGGGTTTGTTTCATAATCTGTGTATACAAGCTGTGTCACCATATACTTTACTCACTCTGGGTTCTTTATCCCCCTTCCCCTCTTGTTTTAATGGTGGCAAAATGAACAGAGTACATTAGATGCTCTTGTATTAAAAAACTGTACGAAATGAAGATATTTTATCTGAATTCGAATTCTTTATCTTGGAATCCAACTGTTTGGTAGGTTTGTTTATTATTCCTGCAATCTAGACTGTTTTAAATAATTTGTGACTTGTCTTTGTTTAAATTCTCGAGCTGAATATTACTCATAGTACCGTTAGCACTTTAGTTTCAGTTATTTGAGAGGAGCATGTGGAGTTACATGGAGAGACAGACTGACAAATGAGGATGTGAAGGAGCGTTGTGGTGTGGATGTGGTAGGAAGCGTTAGGAGAAACACACTGAGGTGATTTGGCCATGTGGAGAGGATGGAGAGAGAGACTGACGAAGAGAGTGTATGTGAATGAGTTGGAGGGGAGGAGGGGGAGGTCAAGGATGAGAATAATGCATGGAGTGGAGAGGTATATGAGAGAAGGGGGTGTGAGCTGGGAGCAGGGCAGTGAAATGGCGGGAGACAGGGCGACATGGAGGCGATTTGTTTGTGACCACCCCTTACAGGATTAGGGCGTCTGAGGATAGATAGCTAGATAGTATTTACAACTTCTCATATAGCATTATTACAATCCATTCGGTGAAAGATATGTGTATACACTGAGCGTCTGTGTATATACCTATCAGTCCATCCGTTTGTTTCTGAGCACCCCATCGTGTGAAGAATGTTCCCGACATTTGGCATCTCTTCAGTATTTACGGTCTTTATTCATTACAAACCCCACTTCCCACAACTCCCCACCCTTCCTCATGTACCATATTTCTCTATCTTGTTCGGTCCTACTCTCTTCCTGCGACAACTCTCTTAGTCTGTCAAAGAACCTAATTGTATTCTTTGATTATTGGGCAGGCTGTTTAGGACGTTAGAAATTACTTAAAAGACATTAGTATTTTAAGAGACATTTCGTAGTTCTTGTACTTGATAGGGTTTAAGAAATTTAGTTCGGTTGCCTATACTTTTTCATTGACATCGTTTTTTAAACTGCATATGAACTATTTTTCTTAAATGATATGAAATTGGTCTCCATTGTAAGTATAACCAGTTTTATCTACTTGAAGAAGACACCGATATTTTCGCATTGATTACCAATGGATTCATAATACAATACTAGACTCCAATTATAACATATATATCTTTGACAGTGCGGTAGATGGGGGCGCTCACCATCCACTCACTCGATGTAGTGCTGCTCTCGGGTGTCTGCCCTTTCCTCTCTTCCACCTTTCTTTCCTTCCATCCTCCTCTGTCTTTCTTCCCTTCATTCTTTCCTCGTCTTTCTGCGTACGGGTGACTTTACACTCCCTCTTCTGTCTTTCTTTCCTTCATTCTTTCCTTTTCCTTCTGCCTGTGGGTGACTCTACACTGAGTGACAAGCCAAATGGTTTCCTGTACACCAGGAAACCATTTACTACGCTGGGTGGTAACCATATAGCCAAATTTTGGCACCTGGTGGTTTAGTGGGTAATTATTGCGCTCCAGTCGGATTGAGCCGGTGAAGGTTTATATCCAAAGGGTGGTTAGGGTTGATTGCTCATGTAATGCTACTCAGGGATGAGTGAGGCTGGTCACTCTCATCTTAAATGTCGAGACCAACTGCCTAGCCCCGGGCTCCTACGCTCCTCATGGGGCAATGTAGGATTGGATGATGGATGGAAATATCTTTGACAGCAAAAAACAAGAGCACATATTATGAAGTGGTTATTAATAATTCATGTTATTTTTACCCTGGGCTCGTGGACGGGTATTGTTCTTTTTAATGCGAATGTGTTAACTGCTTGCATCAGATACTGTACTTAATTGTTTTATTTTGCTATTTCCTGACTGTTTTTTACCAGTTATGAAAGGATCTTCTTACTGAAGGAAATTATAATGGCGATAAATCTAACTCCCCACAGATGGAAAAGCCTGTCCGTATCAGAAATAAATCGTTTGCATACACTCTTCAATAACCCTGCTCACGCCGGAAAGCTTTCTTCAGCTTAATAAATCATCTGGAAGCATAAAAGATAACTATAATGGGAAGACACCATAGAGAAGAGTATTTTTTTTTTTTTTTTTTTTAGTATTACCCTCCTTCACAATTTCCGTTTTCTTCCGTGTTTGTGGATTCTCAGCCAGTCCTTCTGTCCTGTCTCTTCATTGGCTTCCAGTTCTCTCTTTTAGCTGGTGGATGTACCAGGTCTATTTCTGGAATCTTCTGCCCCCCCCCCCTCTCTCTCTCTCTCTCTCTCTCTCTCGTAGCCAAACCTCTCCTCTTTCTTTGTCTTTCTTTTATACTCTTTCCTGCGTTCTCCGTTATTGCTCCAGACGCAACATTCTCTTGATCTCACTGCACGTTGCATTCCCATTCGCACAGCCCTTGTCTTATCCAGGGCAGAAAAACACTAAAATAATAAAAGTTGTTTCCTGAGTGCACAGCCACGCTCCGCTCCCAAACTTTGACTAATAAAGGACACATATTTCACACGACTGTACAGAGAGAAGGGGAGAGGAGGGTGAGAGGGGAGGAGAGGAGGGTGAAAGAAGGGTGAGATGAGGGGAGACGAAAGGGAGGGAAGAGGAGATGAGATATTGGATGGATGAGGCAAGAGAAGCGGGAGGGAAGGGGAGAGTGGTGGAAGAGAAGGAAAGAGTACAGCAGAGTGAGAGAAGGGAAAAGGAGGGAGAAAGAAAAAGAGAGGAGGGTGAGAGAAAGGGAGAGGAGGGTGAGAGAAGAGAATGGGAGGGTGACAGAAGGGGAGAGGAGGGTGAGAGAAAATGAGAGGAGAGTGAGAGAAGAGAAAATGAGGGTGAAAGAAAAGATGAGGAGGGTGAGAGAAAGGGGGAGGAGGATGAGAGAAAAGGGGAGGGTGACAGAAGGGGAGAGGAGGGTCAGAGAAAAGGAGGAGAGTGTGAGAAGGGAAGAGGAGGGTGAGAGGAAAGGAGAGGAGGGTGAAAGAAAAGGAGAGGAAGGTGAGAGAAGAGAAGAGGAGGAGGAGGAAAGGAAAGGAGCGGTGGGTAGGAGAAAGGGAAAGGAGGGTGAGAGAAGGGTAAGGGAAGGGGAGAGGAGAGGGAGAGAAAGGGAGAAGAGAGATTGAGTGGACGAGGCAAGAGATGAGGGAGGGATAGGGGAGAGGAGGAGAAAAGGGGAGAGTGATGGATGAGGCAAGAGGACAGAAAGAGAAGGGGAAAAAAGATGAGACAAGCGAAGAGCAGTGGAGATGAGAAGGGAAAAGGTGAGGGAGAGAAGGGTGGAAGAGAGGGAGAGAAGGGAGAGGAGAAGAGGTAGGAAAAGAAGAGAGAGAAAAGGGAATAGGGGAGGATAGGAGAGGAAAAATGGCAAGAAGAAGGGAGAAGGAAAATGCAAGAGAGATAGTGGATGAGGGAATGGAGTGTGAAGGAGGCGGCTCAAGTTTCAAGACGCAAAAGGGGTGAGTGAGGGAGTGTGGAGAGGGCTGGAGGAGAAAATGATCGGAGCTAATGAAGAACGAAATCGAAGCTGAGAGCGTAAAGGTACAAGAAGAGGTACTGAATTACGATCTGGAGGGACGACATAGTGTAAAACTTGGAACAGATGCTAGTGAAAATAATGTGTAATGACCGTCTCGGTAAGGAAGTGGACATGACAGGGAAGGGTGATACTTAGAAAGATATTAAAAAACTGAAGAATGCAGGGGACATGTTTAAAATAAGAATAACAATATATAATTAGTATAATAAGAATAATTAATGCAGCATACATAAAATTTTCATTCAGTGAAGATTGAAATGCACAAAAGAGCTACGAATATTCCATGTTTCGTTTTTCCATGTGGATATCTCTTGACAATATGAATATTCAATCTTGCTCGGAAAATATCTAGTTCCCTTTGTTTCTTGTGGACATCAGCATATTTATGAAGCACCTGCACCTAGATTATTTATTTGCACACACAGACACAGACACACAGATAAATAGATAGACAGATAAACTGGTAGATACAAACGTACATACATACATAGATTTTGTGTGTGTGTGTGTGTGTGTGTGTGTGTGTGTGTGTGTGTGTGTGTGTGTGTGTGTGTGTGTGTGTGTGTGTGTGTGTGTGTGTGTGTGTGTGTGTGTGTGTGTGTGTGTGTGCAGTTAAAAATGGAAAAAAAGGATTTTGATGAAACTTGGCAGGTTAGGTGGAATTGGGTCCCTGATAAGCCAGTTTCAGTTTCATGTCCATTGATATTTCTTGAAGGGGTGTTTTGACCACTAATAATTGTCCCCATTGGTGTTACAATAATTGAACGTGAAAGAGGTGGCGGGCCATTTCCGTGGAGTTGCTTGTATTTGGGGGAGAGAGAGAGAGAGAGAGAGAGAGAGAGAGAGAGAGAGAGAGAGAGAGAGAGAGGAGTACTGTAAACGGAATTGAAGCTGGAGAGTGAAATCGATAAATAAAGGACAGAACGGAGGACGCTGAAATTTATGGATGAACAAAGGGGAAAGTAGAGCAGAATATCAGTAACATAAGAAAAGACAGAGAATGAAGCAGCAAAAATTCGTTTCCTAGGAACCTTGTACACATTGGATACGGTTTTTAGATAGACAGACGGGCAGACAGAAAGATTGATAGGTAGGTAGGTAGACTGACAGAGAAGTGAAGATGTAACACAGTTCAGTGATAACACGAAAAAAGCAACTGTGAGTGTGAGTTGGAATGGTGTAACCAAGGCAACTTTGCTGTGGTAACACCGTGAAAGTAGAATAGTTATGGATAGATAGATAGATAGATAGATAGAAAGGATTATTATACTGGATTGATAGAAATAGACAGATAGACAGATAGAAGCAGGCTAATTAGACAAGATAGGTAAAGAGATAGATGATAGATAAACAGGTGAATGTGTAAGCAGATAGAGCAATTCGGTGATAACAAGAGCTACTGTGAGGGTGAGTTAGAATGGTGCAACCCGAGAGGCTTTGTTGTGGCGACACCGCGGTTATCCCTCACACTCCACCCATTTGTCCCTCTCACCCAGGTCCCTGCGGATACCCTCACGCACGCTGCATTTTACTCTCTGTTTGTTAGGTAGTCTCTTAGTGCTAGGCAGTTTGATACGGGCGTGCAGATGAACCAGTGGAAGGTTGGCAGTGACATTTCCATAGCGGTAACTGATATGGTGGGAAGAAATTATTCATGATCCATAGGTACAGTACAATCAGCCAAGAGCAGAAGTTCCTCGACTTTTCTCTGCTGCAGTAGAAGATGTTCCATGAAGTATTTTTATGTGTTAGGGGTACGAAGCACACAACTAAAGACTAGCTATGAGAAAAAACATATGTCGGAGGAACTGGAAATATGGAAGGCAGGATTATGGAAGGCAGGATTATGGACCAGTTATTGCTTCTGGCTGTACATTCACACGTTGATCACCATCGAGACATCAGCACTTTAACTGATTCCATACGTACGATAGGTACTGTACATCCTCACTATGAACACTACAGTCAGCTATACATCCACTTAGCCTACTCCATGCAGGCAGCAAGTGCTTCTACCGGTCCACTCTGATAGCCATACTGTCATTCAAACATCCACTAATTCAACAGGTATAGTACTACTGAGGCCAGGTATTCCTTCCCACCCTGAAATTTCTGACCTGTAAACATGGCAAAGCTACACACTGTCCATGAATGTATCTAGTATTGGCTGGTAGCAGCTGCTATGCAGTCATATTCTGTCGGTATCATGTTCAGAAATCGTGTGACGGTGCCATAGTTACAAATTAAAGATATCAGGGTGCGAAGGACTACTTGGCCACAGTAGTACGTGCAACCACACATTGATCACCGCAAAACCATCAGCGCATTTAGCTGCAGTTTATATATACAGCACATCTCCGTGCTCCTGACTCCAAACCTCTCGCCTTCAGCTTACATTTACACTCTACATTCCTGATTTCCAGCGTTCACACATCCACCTCTAGTTTACGCATCCACCCAATACTCCTGACTCAGACAATCACACGTTCAACAGTAACCACTAATATATAAATTCATCCCACAATCCATACCTTCATACATCCACTAATGGTCTGTGGTTTAATTGTCCACCTTTCTGCCCGGGGATCACAATTATTAAGGATCCTAATCAATATTAATCAATATCTAGAATAAACATCTTTTCAGTAGTGTATTATTATCAGAAATCCTATTCTATTGGTATTCTTTCTTCTGATATTCCTAGAGTTTAATTATTGAAAGTATGATGACTATACAGGTATAAGTGACTAAGACTAATATAAAAAGTCATATAATAAATGAGCTTCAAGAAGGTTTGTAAATGCGGCCTGACCCCAAGCTTCCGTAATACAAGCCCTCTATAATCCGTCACACCCAGCGCGACAATTAATTTTCCACTTAAACCAAACTGTCGCAAAACCACTGACGCATTTAAAGAGGAGAACCCCATGGCTCGTCTTCTGCTGTTGGTGCTGCTGCTGTGAGCGTTAAGTGGCAACCTCTTTGTTGTGCTAATGTTGCTGATGTATTTTGCGACATTTCAGGGTGACTGTAATGTGCTGAATTGCAATGCATTTAAAACTAAGGGTTGCTGTGCCGAGCTGGTGAGTTGAAATACGGTGCAAGATCTCCGTATTTTTACAAATTAAGAAATTCATTTAAGCTTAAATAGGTAATTAGCCAACAATGCAGTCTCCGTTCGTTCTTGTGAATCAACACTCATTTGATATGATCTATTGTTCTTCAGGTTTCCCGTTTCAATATCTTTCAGGCTCAAGACCACTGGTAACAGCTTTTATGATATTGTAGTCATTATTCAGCCAGGGCACCGCTGACAGATTAAAGGGATGTAACTACGTCAGCAGTACGAAACTAGATGCACATTGCGATTCAAATGTCGGAAAGTGGGAAATTTTGGACTAATGAACGTCAAGGCTGTGACGTTAAGCAAATACAGTAGGAGCACAAACCCACGCACCGAGCAGCGGCCTCTCTGGAATCGAGTAAATACTGAAGTCACCTGTTGTGGTTTTAGCCGGGGTACACAATTCATTAGGCTGAGAGCTTAGGCAAATTAATCTCTTTAGTATCGTGAGGGGTTTATATTTTATTCTTACGCTATGCAAGACTAGTTTATTCAGCTTAGGAGTGACTTTCTAAGTGTAGGTATTAGAAACCATCTCTGGCTCACTTCTGTAGTACCATGGCGTTTATTGTGCTTTATCCTTGCAGGCGACACATGATTTTATTCAGCTTAGAGGAGACTTTTCGTACTGAAGGGATCAATATGCAAGGAGGAGTATGTTGATGTATTTTCAGTGTTTTTGGAGTGCAGTGAAGGTAGTTTTATAGAATACATGAACGCTGATTGAGGTTTGATTAATACTGTAGGTGTATAGATGTAAGGCACATTACACTTGGTGCAAGGTAATCTCATCGTGTATTTCTGTGTTCATATGTGTATTTATATTCCTATTTGTAGTTGTTTCTACAGTATTTGTATTTTCAATCTGTGTTTATTTGTTTTATGTATATATCCAAATTTTTAGGTACTTGTATGTGTATTTATGTTTCTGTATGAACATGTGATTCAGTATGCACTTACGTTTCTGTGATTTCTTCTGTTCCTCTGTGTATTTATATGTTTGTGTGTACTTCTCGTTGTGGGTGTATTGTACTTTTTGCTTGTATGTACAGTATTTTTGTATGTTTTTCTGTGTACTTTTGTGAATGTGAAATGCACTTACATTTCTGGCAAACTCTCTCTCTCTCTCTCTCTCTCTCTCTCATCCCCCCTGTCCATTTTTCATTCCTGTACCCTAGTGAACCACCCGTCCCTCCCTCTTACTGTAAATTCCTCCATCTACCATCCTGCTGTCCTCTCTTTTCCATCCCCTCTGACTCTCCCCTCGTCTCTCCCTCTCTTCACTCGCTTATGTCTCACCTCTTTCCTTGTCTCTCTTTCTCTCCTCTGTCTCCACCGTCTCCTCTTTTCTGTTGTCACTTCTCCCCTCATATCTTCCCCTCTCCGTCTCTTTTGTGCTTCTTTCATTTCTTTTCCCCTCGTCTCTCCCTCATCCACTTTATCTTCTGTTTCTTTCGTCTAATCTCCCCTCGTCTCTCCGTTTCTTCCTTACACATGATCTCTCCATCTCTTCCTCTCCTATCCTGTCTCCCTCGCCCCTCTTAACTTATATTCTTCACCCCTCAAACTTCTAACATCTCATTTCCTCCGCTTTCCTTTACCCTTTTCACTTTCTTCCGATTTCGCTTCTCCTCTCGTTTTCCCTCTGCCTTCTCCCATTTCCATCTTTTTCCCTTTCCTTTCTCTCTTCCCCCTTCCCCATTCACCATTCCCCTTCTCCCCTAACCGTCTTCCCTCTCCCGTCTCCCTCTCTTCTATTCCCTTTCCCATCTCTCTGTCTCTCTTCTCTTCCCTTCTCCCCCCTCCCTTCTCCCTCTCCCTCCCCGCCATCTCCTCTTCCACTCCTTCTCCCCTCTTCACTCCTGCTCACAATACCTCTCATGCTTCCTCTCCGTCTTCCCTCTTCTCATTCCCTCTCTCCCTCTCTTCGTCTGCCTTTGTCTCTGCCTCTGCCTGTCCCTCCCCCTCTCCCTCACACAGTGTCTCTATTCTCCTCTCTTTTATAGTCTGCTCTTACTACGATCGCCATGCGCCCATCCAACTGTGTGTGTGTGTGTGTGTGTGTGTGTGTGTGTGTGTGTGTGTGTGTGTGTGTGTGTTTGGTGATTGTTTTACTCGTATTCCCTTTCATGTTCTTACTGGTGGTGGTAGGTGGTGGTGACCATGGTCCACTATGTAGTGCAACCTACTTCCTTCGTCCCCTTACTCATTCTGTTTCTGTGTCTGTTCTCCTCTCTTCCTACTTCTGATTCCTTCCTGTCACGTTTGTTACTCTTGTTTTGCACTTTAGCTGGCTTTACATTGAGTGACAAGCCCAATGGTTTCCTTTGACTCAGGAAGTCACCAAAAGCCCTGGATGATTGCCAAATATCCTAATTAAAAGGTGAGGTGGAGTCTGCTATGGTACTCCTGTTAACTGGGTGGAGGGACGCAAGTGCGGCGTCCAAACAGTAGTCAAACATTCACACAGCTCCCCACGCCTCGCTATGGCGAGGCACTGTCGACATCGGTTCACTGCAAGGGACGGCCCTGAAGGGGTTGTTGCCTCCCTGAGGCTGATGGGTCTTCTCGACCAGACAGACTAGGGTTGATCAACACTTATTACTTCCTTCATTACTCTCCTCTGTTTGTCTGTCTGTCCGTCCGTCTGTCTGTCCGTCCGTCTGTCTGTCCGTCCGTCTGTCTGTCCGTCCGTCTGTCTGTCTGTCTGTCTGTCTGTCTGTCTGTCTGTCTGTCTCTGTCTCTGTCTCTGTCTCTGTCTCTCTCTCTCGATGCACTTTCTTTACCCACACCTCCTAATCCGTCTCTCTCCCTCTCACACACAACCTCGCACACAAAACTCTCTCACCCTTTGCTTTGGTGCCACACCCGTATTTCACTCTCCATGTGTCTTTAATTTACAAACTCTTCCCACTACATCTCTATTTTTGCCTCGCCACTTGAGCCGCTTTGATCTCTCCATTCTTCTCAGTCTTCTGTGTTTCTTTACTTCCACTCTGTTACCTGTCAGTGTTTCTGTATATCCTCTTCGTGTCTCTTAATACCTCGCACCATCCTTTTATTTACTTTTGTTTATGTATGCCCCCTTGATCTATATTTCTCCCTCCCCCATTAATCAGACTTTGTGCGGTAGGATAGGATGATGTGACAGTGTGATTCGTGGGTGTGAGGCGTGAGTGAGGTTTGGTGGTAGTTGTGTATATGGTATGGCAGATGTTCGGTGTATTTTTTCCATAAGAAATCCAAAGGCGGGTATAATACATGCATAAAGTGTGGCCGAGATGTGTGCGAGATCTGGCAGTGAGAAATGTGAGATGTGGCGGTGTAGGGGTGGAAGTTAGGGACGTGTGTGAGATGTGTCAGTATGTTATGTGACAAGGAGAGATGTGAGATGTGGCAGTGTGATGTGCGACAGAGACTTGTGTGAGATGAGGCAGTGCGAGTTGTGGTAATTAAGGATGTGTGTGACATGTGGCAGTGTGGAGATGGCAGTAGAGATACTTGATAGGTGTGTCAGTGTGAGGTGTGGTAGTTAGAGATGTATGTGAAATGTGGCAGTGTAAGGTGTGGCAGTTAAGGATATGTGTAAAATGTGGCAGTGTGGAGGTGGTAGTTAGGGATGTGTGTAAGATGTGGCAATTAAAGATGTGTGTGAGATGTGGCAACTGACGATGTTTGCGAGATGTGACGGTGTGAAGGTGGCAGTTAGAGATGTGTGTGAGTTGTGGCAGGTAGAGATTGGTGTTAGATATGGAAAAATGAGGTGTGGAAGTCAGAGATTTGAGTAAGATGTGGAAGTGATTATTTGTGCCAAAGCGAGATTTGGTAGTCTGTGGTGCGGCAGTATGAGTGTGACGGTATTTGGCTCAACAGTGTGTTGTGACATAATGAGCATGGTGTTTGATGTGGCAGTATGAATGTGATGGTTTTTCGTGTGGTGACAGTATGAGTGTGACATTGTGTGTTGTGGTGACAGTTTGAGTGGCAGTGTGTATTGTGGCAGCGTGTGGTGTGGTAGTGTGTGGTGTGGCAGTGTGTGGCGAGGCAGTTTGTGGAATGGTAGCGTGTGATGTGGTAGGGCATGATATGGTAGTGTGTGTGTGAGACAATGTTTGATGTGGCGGTGTGTGGTGGGAGAGGTTGGTGGCGTGCTAGCCACACTGAGTGAATTTTCTCGTGCGCTGATTTTCCGGGATTTTTTTCAGACTCTTATAGAATCTGTTGCTAACCTATTACATGATTAAACTTATCCTATACTTTAAAAAACTGAAGGGTTCATTATACACAGGCAGCAAATCTTAAGTCTTCTTTTTGTGCTAGCATTGTATACGAGTACTTATTTGAATACAATGACAATATTTAAAGACATTGTTGTCCTCAACAACAGATGATTTTATTCAGCCGAGTCAGTCAGTTTGAGTTATAGGGAAAATATTTACCTTATCCTCCACCGTTGTATAATGATAAGAGATATGACTCTCGTTATTTAGTAACAATTAGGCAACATAAGTGTTTTGATTGCTTGAAACAGTATTATATTTTTAGAAGTTACCAGTAAGATGCATGAAAGTCTGATATTTAGCCCCTACAATACGGTGACGTCTTTAAGATTATTATTATTATTTTTACCACTTAATAATTATATTCAGTTCAGGTAAACAAACCGTGGATTTAAGGGGTTAGGGAAGAGTAGGCTAAAGTTATGATCTTCGAGAGAAGTGAAGTCTGTGAATGTACAGTGAGGATGGATGAGGAGGAAACGGAAAATGTGAGTGCGTTTAAGTACCTGGGTAGTGTGATGAGTAAGGATGGAAGTTTGGAGGATGAAGTGCTTGAAAGGGTACAGCAAGGAAGAAAGGTTGCTGGTTCCTTGAAAGCAGTGATAAGAAACATGGAAGTGAGCATGGATGTGAAAAAGTGACTACATGACAGTATGGTGATACCAACTCTAACGTATGGAAGTGAAGCTTGGACCTTGTTGGAGGGACAGAAGTCAAGAGTGAGAGCAGTGGAAATGAGTTTTTTGAGAGGAGCCTGTGGAGTCACATGGAGAGACAGACTGGCAAAAGAGGATATGAAGGAGCATTGTGATGTGGATGTAGATGTGATAGGAAGCGTTAGGAAAAACACATTCAGGTGGTTGGGCCATGTGGAGAGTGAGAAACTGACGAGGAGAGTGTGTGAATGAGGTGGAGGGGGGAGAGGGAGGGGGAGGCCAAGGATGAGATGGAGGGATGGAGTGGAGAGGTATATGAGAGAGGGGTGTGTGAGCTGGGAGAAGGGCAGTGAAATGGCGGGGGACAGGGCGAGATGGGGGCGATTTGTTTGTGGCCACCCCTTACGGGACTAAGGCGTCTGGCAATAGCTAGATATAGATAAAGAGAAAAAATCTACACCGTCCTTCAGCACAGTGACCTCGTAGTTTGTTTGTTTTTATAACAAAATTATTATTTTAAATTTAGAAATTATTATGGCTGTGTAAAAGCTCCTTCGGACTGCACGTGTTGAAACACTCCAGAGGTGGTGGTAAGTTTTTGTGACCACGTCAGCTCTAGCTGATTTTATCAAGTTTGTTGGTAGCTAAAGAGTCTGAGCGTGTTAATCAGGTGTCAACGTGATGGCCCCTCCAGTGTTAGAGTGAGAGGGGGGCGGGAGAGGGGTGAGGGCGGGAGACATCACCCCAGGAATACACACTCAGTCCACTAAAGCCTCACACTTCATCTCTGCCTCCATCCGGCTTACACTGGGACGGGGGTGACGGGGGGAACACGGAAACAAACACATTCTTGCACATATGTACGATACTACCTGCAGATGCACGCCTACATACACTAGCACAATTACATTTATGCCGATATGAAGACTAATCTCCTATAGATGCACGCCTACATGCATTAGCATATACAAACACACACAAACTTATATACACAAAAAATATTGTTGCTAATATGTAGTCTCATCTACAAATGCATACATACACTGATATCTACAGACAGGCCAAAACACACACACACACACACACACACACACACACACACACACACACACACACACACACACACACACACACACACGTTCTTGCACATAGGTAAGTTTCTCTTATAGGCTGCTTGGACGTGGGCGATGAGGGAACTCCGTATATTTGGAACATTCTTGCGCATACTTAATCTCCTACAGATGAGCAGGTATAGGCCAAGCTATGTCACCAACAATCGTCAAGGCTTTTTCTGAAAAGGATAGCCGAAGTCTTAGCTAGGCTAATATATGTCTTGGATGGTTCAGTTTTAACTTCGATGTATTCACAAAACCATAAGAAGATAGTGAGCTCCCTTGTTGAACTGTACAGTATATACCCTGGCATATACCAACGGATGCATAAACTGTATATTTCTTTCTCTGTGAGTGGAGTGATATACTAGTGTAAACACAAGTGTTATTTCAGTTTGACATGTAAACTTTTTAAAAAAATTATTTTGAAAATTCTCATTTTGCTTAAAAGCCTGGCAATGAATACATTAACCCTTTGGCTGCGAAAACGAAGTTTGCATTTTTTTTCCGGCTACAGTCGAACGTTTTCCTTTAACTCAAGAGAAATCCATGCAGGAAAAGGTTATTGATTAACACTGCAGTTAAGAATTACAATATTTGTATTTTATTTCCGCTAATCCCAAACGCTTTTATTTAGCTGATATTTAGAAAGCCATACGGCAGCTAAAAGGTATCCTCTTGACTATACTATAGTCGCAGCGCGCGACTCTGAGGTTGTTATTATCGTGCCCTGGCAACCTACCATTTAAAAGTGTGTCTGATTTCGTGTATAATATGAGATGCACGTGATTCGTGTACAATACGCTCGTGTATAATAATATCTGTGTATAAAATATTCGTGCATAATAATATGATTAGTGTATAATATGATACGAAATCGGACGCACTTTTGAATGGTAGGTTGCCAGGGTACGATAATGACAACCTCAGAGTCGTGCGCCGCGACTATAGTATCCTTCATATATCATTCTTGTTAGTTCCAAAAGCCTTTATTTAGCGAACGAACGAGTAATGTAACTGATGGGGTTAGATATCGCCTTCATCAAAGCCTTACCTCTCCTAAGCTGCATATTTAGTCAGAAGGTACCAAGATTATCAAAGGAATGACTTCCTCGGGCTGAAAGGAATTATTATTTTTATGTGAAAGTTTCTGCCTCTCAGCCCTTCCTGTCCCACAAAAATATCCCCTTTTATTTTCTATCTGTCTGTCTGTCTCTCTTTTTTTCCCATCCGTCTGTATATATTTCTAAAGTCATGAATAATGACTTTTCGAGGCTCCTAGGTTTCACGCTTAACTGATTATAATCATCTGGTGCTAGCAAGTGTATATTATCAACGTTGTCTCAATCATGAATAAGGTAATGGTGCGCCCAGCATCCTGTGATTTACTCGCAACTGAATTGTATAATCTGCCGTTAGTTAGAATAGAATTCTAGAGATGTCCATACCAGATGAGGGTGGATGGTGGTGGCGGTAACTCTATGAGGCTCGTATGACTCAGTCTCAACCAAACTTGCTTGATGTAATGATGTAATGAAATGCTAAAGTTGTCCTGACCATATTTTGGTTAATGGTGACAGTAATAACACTGTCAAACTTCAGTGATTCAGTCTCATCTGCTTTAACTGGAACAGAATACTGAAGTTGTTGACGGGCTCTTTGTTTGCCCGTACCCCACCAAGTGTGGGGAAATATCCAACAACAACTGAAGTTGCTCCAGCTACGAGAAAGCTAATAATTGTTTTTGTGTAATTTTTTTCCTCGGCCGCTGCAGCACTTCGATAATGATTTCCTCCCAGGGTTTTATTTTTTATTTATTTTTTTTCACATTCACTGTGTATTTTTCTAAATGCATGAATATTAAAACACGAGAGACCAGGAAATCACTCACTGGCGTGGATGTGTGAGGATGTGGATGTGTGTGATGATGACGTGCAGTCTATAATATTTGGTGATGTTAATTCAGTAATTAAAGTTCGGTATGAGTATTTTAAAGAATCGATGTGTATTGTTCTTGGAATTTAATACAGACTGATATCTAATTTTGTGGGGAGGTGTTCTACAATCTTCCTGAGACTGAGTGTTATTGCACTTATGTTGTAAACATTTCCGTTAAATATTTTGTTTAGTAGAGTTTGATTCCTTAACCCCTTCGTTACGATGATGTCTTTTTGACCTACTTTCCCTTACCTAGCGACTATTTTATTCAACTTAGGAAGCATCTTAAGCAGCAAAAGGATAAACTAAGGCTTTATCTTGCCCCTCCACTTCTCCTTTAAATTGAATAAAATAGTCAGTAGATAGAAAAAAAAAATTATAAACCACCAATGCATACTTGTGGTGAAGGACTAACTGCAACGTAATAACAGCTGCATAAATTTCTTCATGGATGGCAACAAGGTATTACCGCATAATCAAGATGCAAGACAGTCATCAGAGGTAAAACATAAGTCACAGTCACAGCGGGCCGTCTTCTCATGAGTTCAGGAAGCTTCCATAACTTACTCGCATCAGCGCAAAATCATCTGACGTTAACTGGAATATAATAGAGTTGTCCTGACTATTTGAGGGTTAATGGCTATCGCATTAACTCCCTCTGGCTCCTATACTCACCCACCTGAATAACTCGTCACCTGAATAATTCGTAGACAAGATGTGACACTGAGAGGGTTCAGGAAACAAGGAAGAAAAACTTTTCATAGACCGTTCATAAAATACTTTCCCCGTTATCATGCCACCAGAAAGATCCCAGAAATAGTACATTAGTTTTTGATCTGATATAAAAAGGTCTGATTCAGCACGTTAAACTCGATCCATTGTCAATAAAGCCTACTATAAATTATCTACATTCTTATGAGCGTTCAAATTGCAGACAAAGGTGTGTGTGTGTGTGTGTGTGTGTGTGTGTGTGTGTGTGTGTGTGTGTGTGTGTGTGTGTGTGTGTGTGTGTGTGTGTGTGTGTGTGTGTGTGCTTCCATGTGATTTATATATATATATATATATATATATATATACAGTATCCCATTGGATCCCGGAGCTCCTGGGCGAGGCACTGCACTGGGAGGGTACTGAGCGTACCGCCCTCCGCCTATCGGCTCATAGTCGCGAAGCTCATTGATCACTACTCGGGGGTTCCCTACTTTATTAAGATTTGAAAATTCCCAGTTCTGTCCAGTACTCTGGACACGGCTCCAATGAGAGAGAGAGAGAGAGAGAGAGAGAGAGAGAGAGAGAGAGAGAGAGAGAGAGAGAGAGAGAGAGAGAGAGAGAGAGAGAGAGAGAGAGAGAGAATTATGTATGCATGTGTGTGTGTGTTTTTGTGTGGTGCTGAGAAAGCACACACACACACACACACACACACACACACACACGCACACGCACACACACGCACACGCACACACACACACACACACACACACACACACACACACACACACACACACACACACACACACACGCACACACACACACACACACGCACACACACACACACACACACACACACACACACACATACACATACAAGCATTTTCTCTCTCTCACTCTCTCTCTCTCTCTCTCTCTCTCAAATGGCACCCAGGAACTACATTTTCCAACACTACCCCCTTTGCCTCGCTCTCCTTGCCTGACCCGTACTGTGGGTGTCATGTACAAGACTCATTTCCATAGGGCCGAGTCGAGCAGAGGTAAACATGCACACCCCTGTTATCGGATTTGCATGCACAAACATTTAGCTACTGATTAATTGGAATGTTTG
Source organism: Coenobita brevimanus (assembly GCF_032717465.1). Lineage (NCBI taxonomy): Eukaryota > Metazoa > Arthropoda > Malacostraca > Decapoda > Coenobitidae > Coenobita > Coenobita brevimanus. The sequence continues at coordinate 52,606,351 of NC_137023.1, read as the reverse complement.
TATTGCATCCCATGAAATACCAAACTATGACACAACGTTCATTAATATTTTGATCACAATTAGCACCCCTTGCTGTTTTTCACTATTCCTAGACCATGAGCATATTCACAAATATATGCATATTTAACGCGTCACATACGGTAATAATAATATATTACTTATTCGCTGTGAAAACAAAATTAATGTCAGTTTGTGTGTTTCATTTTTTTTTATCATATATATATTCGTACATTGCATAAAAACATAATTATATATATATTGTCAGTGTGATCATGTGTGTGATGTCAGCCAACGAACAGTAGCGTACAAAGGAAGCACATCTGATCAGGATTGAAAAATTTATTGAATAAAAAATCCTAAGTCAGACGTATTGTCATAATCTTTTACCCATATATTTATTTATTTTGTGCATTACATAATCATCCTGCTGCTGTTCAATTTATGTAAGTGCATTTTATACTACTTTACCATCCATGTCATTAGTGATTCAACAAGGGTAAGGTAATAGGGTAAAGAAAGCTGAATTGAAATGCACGTAGTACTACTTACAAAAACTGTATATAGAAAAATCAAAACTTTTGGCAGCTTTCCATGTCTCGTGTGTTCTCTGGCCACTCCCTGCATTATTCAGGAAGTGTATTAAACTTTAACTTAATTGGTCGCTTCCCCACAGCTCCGCGGACCAACTTGATGAAAACTCCCTCACCAACTTCTGTCTCACACTTTTTGCCTCTCTTATTTTATCTTGAGCCTTTTTTGTGGTAGCATTTTTAAGACAGGGACGTCAGAGGAGGAATTCGGTTGCCAGTACGGTCGAAGTGTGTGTGTGTGTGTGTGTGTGTGTGTGTGTGTGTGTGTGTGTGTGTGTGTGTGTGTGTGTGTGTGTGTGTGTGTGTGTGTGAATTTGGTTGTGTACCTAATTTATGACTGGTGATCTAGTGGGTTAAAGTAGTTGGATCTAATATATAAGGGTTTCATTAGAGGGGTGCTTCATTTTTCTGGTTCACGTAATACCGCTCATGGATGTGCAACTGGTCATTCGTCTCACATGTTTTCTTTAACCCAGTTTATGCATACTGAGAACTAAGATAAGAATCTGGGTTCTATATTCACCGGTTACGTGGAGGGCTGAAGACCCAGATTTCGCGAAAATAGAATGTCTGCCTTAATAATATCGTGTAACTAATATGTAGTAATGTAAGCCTTCTAAAAAAAAGACTCATTTTTAACTGGCACGTAAACATAAAATGCTTAACTATTTTTCTCTCAACAGGTGAGTGAGATGAGAGGACAGGAGCAAAGATCAAAAGGTAGGTGTTCATCATTAACCCCAGTGCTTCACTGGCGTCACTAATGTTTTATTTTTTGCTACCACAAGGCTATTTTTATTCAGTCTCAGGAAAATCTGTCTTGGTGAAGGTAAGTAACAGAGAAAGTTCTTAACTTTTGGTGCATGAGGCGTCTTTCCCCCTAAATAAAAATCACCCAAGGGTAATCATAATGAAGTAAAATTGACTGCCCATGTTCAAGACTCCTGCATACTCATCTGACTACGAAGAGTCAGAACACTGCAACAGACTTATTTCGCCATCTTATCCATTCTTTTTCATCTTAACTGAATTACCCCGACACTCCCTCCTTAGAAATGCTCAGCTAATTCTCTCATATGTTTTAGTTTTTGTTCTTTCATTATTTTTTAAATTATACTGTAGTTCTTTTACCTTACGTTGTCCAATGTTTTTGTCTGCTGGAAGTGTGTTTTATGTACATTACCTCAATGGCAGAACGACAGTAATACGGCTTTAAGTCCATTCCAGAGCACTTCATCGTGACCAGCACCATATTCTAGTGTTAATCATTTATTACATCTAAGCATTCAGAATTGAGAGATGGAAATATTAGGTCAAGTTGGAATGAAAACAGTATAGCACACTGAACTTTCTAAAATGTACGGTACGTGCCATAGGTGAATAACCTCTTCCATCATCTTATTTTAGTTCGTTTTCTGTGAGTTATTTCCTCTTCCTCCTCCTCCTACTCCTCCTCTTCCTCCTCCTCATCATCATCGTCATCATCGTCGTCGTCGTCGCCGTCGTCGTAATATATTTTCCAGTGTTACAAATGGGTACAATGAACACGACATGGGCAAATAACTTCCTCCCTTCCTACCTCACCGGTTCACCCTTTTCTAGTGGTTTTTATTAAGTCATACTGAGTACTTCACCACACTGACACACCAATATTGTCATCATCATCGTCAATCATTCGTCGTCCATTATTTACGCATCATCCATTCATCATCCAACGTCTGCCATTCATTGATACATAGTCCATTCATCATCCATCATCCATTCGTCCATCCATCATCCATTTCTCCATCCATCAATCTGTCAGTCCGTCCATCATCCAGACATCTATATCCATCCATCCAACCATTCAGCATCAATCGATCTAGCCATCATTCATCCATCTCTCATCTATTCATGAATCCATAATCATCCATCAATCCATGCATCCATCTATTCAATATTCATCAGTCCATACATCCATCCATTTATCGTCCGTCAACCCATGCATCCATCAATTCACTGCCAGTTGATCATTCAGTCATCAGTTCATTTGTTAACATCATCATCATCACTGTAATCATCGTCGTCGTCGTCATTGCCCTACTTACTACTACAACAGAACACAACAGGTGGGATGGGCAGGATTCAAAAGCAGGTATGCAACTCACAAAGGTATGAGAGACTTCTGAAATCGGCCACACGTTCATTTCCTCAGTGTTCTGGCTTTTGGTAATAAAATGGAAAAAAAACAAAAAAAACAAAGGCCGTGTGTCGATGTTTCTTGTGTTTTCCTCACCACTGAATTCTTAATATTAGAGGAGTCTTAATTACCATGGGCATAGGGGGCTCCTTTGCAGTTAGTCGTTACCAGAATACTATTTTTGTTTCTTAAATCAGCCGGTATTATAAAGATGAAAATGACTTATATGGAAATGGAGGGGAAATATATGTGAAAAAACGTGTGTGTGTGTGTGTGTGTGTGTGTGTGTGTGTGTGTGTGTGTGTGTGTGTGTGTGAGAGAGAGAGAGAGAGTGAGAGTGAGAGGGAAGGGGTGAGGGGTTGACTCAGTTACTGTGTATATAAATCAGAATAAAACTGATGTGTAAAGGGTAAACCAGAATTGATTAAACCCTGGGGAAACTTGACCTACAACACCGTATTTTACCGTACGTGTTTTACCGATACTGCATTTCCTATTTAGACTTGTACTCTCTGGTATGTGAACGTCCTTCACAGAAGACCCCACATACTTCAACACTCTCGTTTTCCACACACAACTGCCCACGCACACGCACGCACACATTCATGGAATTGATGTGCGTGCCAACCATCATAGTCCAGTTCATAGCAGGCATCCGTGGCACGTGTCTCTCTTACCCCTTTCCTAAAGCTCAGAGCTGTCATGTAGGGGAGTGAAATTTTACTTTTCCTATTGATGAAAGGGCGTAGAATACGATGAGACGTTTAGAAAGGTAGCTCATTCAATAGAGGATGTACTTATTATCCTCTTTTTGTTGTCGAAGGGTTTAAGGTTTAGCAGAATTAGGCTACTCATAAACTAGACACTATGACCGCTTTGCTGCGATGACTTCGGCCAGCCACTTGACTATTTTACTCAGATAATTGTACAGACATCTCAGACTGAAGGTGTTAAAAAAGACCTCCGGTAACACTTTGCTGTCAAAACAATCCATCTGTCTAGTTTTGGAGACAACAAAACGTTTTTATTAAATTTAGAGTGATGTCGTATTGAAAGGACTGATTACTGGTATCAAACATGCACTGTGATGCTCCAAAATACGGCATTAGAGTGACGAAAGCACCTTAGATATCAGTTGGTAGTTTTCAGTTAACTCTATCATGGTCAATGTAACTCCACTATTTTCGTTTAAGTAACACCAGACTGTTACTGTATACTTAGCTGATAGTACGTAATATGAGACTGAGTGTTAATACTAGTAATACTAACCCTTTCATCGTCAGCGCAGCTCTCTTATTCTACTCTGGTTAGTACCAGCACAGTTGTATTCGGCTGAAAATGAGTCACTGAAGCCTGGGATTGTAAAAATATGTTCTACGGAGGTACAAAACGCTCCACACCACTGGCATCATTAAGCACATCCCAACCGGTGAATTGTTGTGCAGTCAGAAATGAACTTTTTAGCCATATAAGAGCGACCACGACTGACACAGAAAGGACACATTTTATTGCGTTAAATTTGAAGGATTATGAGTATATTATCTCAACTATAACTTTCAGCTTTATTCATATTAGAATCGGTAAAAAAAAAATACTGTTGGCTAAAAGCAATACGCTTAAATGAATGAAACAATATGATTCTTTAATTGTTTGTCTCTTCCAAATAATAAACCTAATGTGGATGCCTAACAAACTTGTCGTCTATTTTACTGCTGCAAATTGTGTTGTGGAATAGAAGTGATAAATCTCAGACTTCATGTTATATAAAGATTCGGTTTACTTCAACAAGAGTCCAGACGTTTACATACACATAATTACAAAAAAAGAATGGTCATGTTGATTACATACCTTCATGAACGGTGATGTACATCGTGGTCCTTAAATTTTGCCCTCCATTCTTGGGAATAGTGGTAGGTGGTGGCGACCATCATCCACTCACTTGATGTAGTGCTGCCTACTTCTTCCTTAGCCTTTATCATTCTTTTTTTGTGCCTGCCCTCCTCTCTTCCTATTTCTCCCATCATCCCTGGCACTTCTTATTTCTTTTCTTTTCTTTACAGGTGGCTTTACATTGAGTGACAAGCCAAATGGTTTCCTGTAAGCCAAGAAACCATTTACAACGCTGGGTGGTAACCATATAACCAAACCATACGTGCTCCCTACGTGTCAGCAAGTGGGTTGGTGGAAGGTCAGTGCCCCTTCCCGTAAAACTAATAACTCAAAGTCAAATGGCCACCCCTTACGGGATTATGGCGTCTGGCAATAGATAGGTAGATAGATAGATTCTTGGGAACTTCCGGAACAGCTCAGTCTGCTTTTGTAAGTAGCGTAGAAATTTTTCATCGTACTGTACATGACTATACTAAATAATCATGCAATCAGTTGACGTAAAATTATGACACCGTGAATAATTTAAAAGCCTAACAGAAACTAGTATATTAAGCAGGGCAGATACTGTTGGCTAATACTGAACAATCGTCGCAACACACAAGAGCGGAGATGCATAAAATGTGGGGCATCCTGTAGTTTTTAGGGCATACGAAGTTCGTGAGTAATGGCACTTCCAGTATCAATGAATACCGTAATGTCAGCATTATTATATTATGTTTATTGTTGTGGTTGTTGTTGTTGTTGTGGCCACAGGCTCTGTTAAATGTGAACTCGCATGACTGAAGAAAAAATGGTCACTCCCGCTGGGCGCCCCCAGAGGTTACGTTGACGGATTATCTGTGCTGTGGTATTGAGGTACATGGTTGTGGTGTGAGGGGCTGTACTGGAGTGAGGTCATAGTGGATTGTTGATCAAATATATTTTGTTATTAATGGTGGCGACTATCCTTCGCTCACATGACGTAGAGCTGCCTACATCTTCCCTCACTTTATTATTCTTTTCCTATTTCTCGCATCTGTCTTGTCACTTTTATTATCCTTCATTCCACTTCAGGTCGGGTTTTAAGCAATGAGTCAAAAGATAAACGCGGGGTTTTCATTGTTTTCGCTTCACTTTCATGATTGTGCAAATACATTGGATCCTCTCTCTCTCTCTCTCTCTCTCTCTCTCTCTCTCTCTCTCTCTCTCTCTCATTTCCTTCATGCAGTCGCCAGGCAGTATTATCCAGGTTATCCCTTGCCCCTCCTCGGCCTTCGTGAAAACATTTAAGAACGATATGGACAAGGAAAAAATTTGTGTAACTTCCTCTCCCTTGTCCATCGCCCTGTATCTGATAAATTTGTGTAACTTCCTCTCCCTTGTCCATCGCCCCGTACTCTGATAATTTCTACTGCTAGATGGTTATATTCAGCTTACGAGGCAGTCTTGTGTTAAAGGATTCAAGCGCGATCTGGACATTAGCCATTCCTCAGTGGGATTTAACTCTCTTCTTTTTTCATTTAATCTCAGAGGAGCCTGTTCCTGAGCCTGGTAAACACCCACAACGAAGGGGTTCAAGTGTTATTAAACAAGGCCAAATTGTCAGTACCATCCCCTCACTCCTCTCCTTTCCTCCTTCCTTCCCCCATCCTCTAACCCTGTGTTTTGATCAGAGCACTCAGGCCGTTCGGCTGCCACATAAACATTCATCAAACTTATCTGGCTAGTTGCTCGAGTTCACACGTCGCTCCTCACACCATCTCTAACCTTTTCAAGCCGAGAACATTCTTTTTAATCAGTTCACACTCGGTCCGTTTGATTCTACTTAGGAGAGATTTGCCGAAATGGGGGAGGAGGTTAGGAACCTCTTCCAGTAACCCTTCACTGCCAGCGGGTTTTCCTAAGCTGGATAAGTCTCGTTTGGTATTTAGCTAGAATAAAATATAGATGACGTTATCAGCCAGGCTTTATCATCCATTTTTCAAGTATGTTCCCTCTCTTACCTAAGATTTTACTTTACACAGATAAGCCGAGGCATCAGGGCATTCTTCTCGTGATTCCAACCCTTGACATGTACTGTGATTCGCAAAAGTTCGTCGACATCTCCCTGCCAGCATTGTGTCTGGCCATCCATGCTTCTCATTCTTCCACGAACGTCAGGGATCATCCTTGCCTCCCATTGCCTTTTGCCGTGTGCTTCATACTGCTGAGCAACGGGAAGTGTCAGTGAACTTTCAGTGACAGTACTGCGAGGGGAGACAGACAGGCTATATCGATAAAACATTAGGCATTCCGCTCATGATTCTGACGTGAGCGGTGCAGGTTGAGCCTAAATTATGCCATATATCTCGGCAATTCTCACTAATGTAACTCTTGATTTGTCGCCAACAAGTTATGATTAGGCTAAATTGCCTCCTGGAATATTCATGAGGGCAACGCTCTCACATGCCGCTACGTATCCTTTTTTATTTACTCATTTATTCATCTATTATGCGCAATATCATCCCTTTTACTGTTATGGTCACGCATACATAGATCTTGTCTGAACCAACATCCAACGCTTTTTTCAGAGAAGGAAAATTCCTGAAGTCAGAATCATCCCTTTTCTTGTTATGGTTACGCTTACGCATATAGATATGTGTGAGCCAACATTTGACGATTATGCTCAGATAAGGAAAATTTCAGGAGTCAAAATGTACTCTGTTATTGTTATGGTTACGCTTATTTGTATTTTGCATAAGCCACCGCCGGACGATAATGTTCAGATGAAAGTTGGAGCAGTGAAACGGCTAAAAGGTTTCTCAGTTATCTCTTTCGATGCTTCATTAGTAAAGATAGACGATTTTATTCTGCTGAGTAAAGTTCTGGCAGTTTGATAGTCGGGATAAATTACTCATTTTCGTCCAGCTGATGCCCGACGATGATAATAGCTGAGAACAAGTCACAGGACCTTCAAAATGATATGCTTTTACTCTTTTTTGACCCCTCACGTTAACCGGGAAACATTAGTATTTTATTCATCTGAAAGTGAGCTTAGAAACCTGAGTGTCAATACTGGTACCAAAACTCCTCCCGTCATGGCCTTACCAGCTCAAAATTTTGATTCTGCAAACGCCAGACGATTTTATTAGCTGTGAGCGAGTATAAGAGTATTAATATCGGTAACATCAACCCTGTCATGGATGGAACAACTTTAGTATACTCCAGGTACCGTCAGACTATTTCTTACAGCCGAGTGTGAGTCACAGGAGCATGAGAGTATTAAAGCCAACTAAAAGGAAAATTGAAATGCCACGGAGGAGACAACCGCCCCTTTGCGTTAATTACTTTTTTTTTTCTGTGACCTTTTCCTTTCAACAATGGCCTTCATATTCGAACATGACCTATATACAGTCCACAGCCATCGGCCAACATAAAGTCTCTGTATCGAAGCTTTCCAAAGTTAGGACAAACAGATGGGACCAAAAACATTAGCCCTACCCGCAGCGAGGTCGTTGGCAAATGATCAAGCTAGAGAATACGATGTGTTTCAACTCAAAAATACTGTGGCCGAAAGGAAGCAAGGATAGAAGTGTAACTGAGCAAAAAATTGTTGTGGTCAAGTCATTAGAAAATAAGTTGATGCCTGAAAGGATGCTAGTTTGATCAGGGGGTGGGGCAGGGAACAGATCGATGATGTAAAATCCCCTGAAACAGATTTTACCGACCTTCGACAAGGCACACCGACATGTCATAAAAAAAATCGCAGATACTGTGGCGTCAGTCTTGAATGAAACAGCCACCGTAGAGTGCGGTTCATTATGGACTGCTGGTGCCGAAGCAGTCCTAGTCATGTGTGATGTGTAGGTCACATAGAAGGACATTTAACCCTTTGAGAACGGGCTATCAAGTCTCCTTTACACACACACACACACACACACACACACACACACACACACACACACACACACACACACACTTCTTTACTGAGTGAGTGGGGTTTCTCAATTGGCTACAGAGCCGTATTCTGACTGACATTTAGTTTATTGTGGTGCAGCCACCAGATCCTCTCCTTTCTTCCTCTGAATAGTGCACTTTCTCTTCGACACTGACAGACGAGGCTTCAAGCACGTATTCTCGTTGGCTTGGGAGACGTCATAGAACTTACTTCCAAACAATTTATTTTGCATATTACATCTAAACGTCCTCTTTTATGTTATTAATATATTTCTAACACGGACATAGTTTGCATCCGGAACATGCAAGAGAATATTCAGGTGTAAGAGGCAAAATGAATCGTTTAAAGAGATGAGTTACGAAAGCTCCTAAACTGACGAGAATACGAAATAGTCTGGACGTATTACCAAGCCGGGAACCCCCTCCCCCTCCTCCTCCTCCTCTCCTCTCCCCCGCACGAAATCAATAGTTATATCCTCGAAATATATCATCGTCCGTCTATGCCACGCGATATTTCCCTGCCGTTTTTGTCGCTGTTTGTGCATACTGACGGGACATAACTTTGGGGAGAGTGGTTTAGGGCGGACAGGCTTGGGAAGGCAGGCTGATGACAGATACCTTTAAAACAGCAGGACGGAAGTAGAAAGAGTAAGATAGGATAGGCTATGGACGGGTTGAATGGAAAGGAACAAAGTTCATATATATATATATATATATATATGGAGAGAGAGAGAGAGAGAGAGAGAGAGAGAGAGAGAGAGAGAGAGAGAGAGAGAGAGAGACAGGATATATAAATATATATATATATATATATATATATATATATATATAATAAAGTTACAGCAGGGAATACGGGAGAATCTGGACGATGCCGACACTACGGATAGAATTAATTCGTGATCAAATAGGAAAAAAAAAGGGGGGGGGGGATGTTGCTTTCAACTAATATGTTGGGTACATTAAACGGTACAGATAAAAGCATAAAAGAGACACCCGTCTAGAAAAAGAACGAAATGTTTCATTGGAATGTTTCACAAATTTCAGAGTAAAACGACAAACAAAGAATTCAAACGGAAAAAAAATAATAACTAGGACCAAAAGCATTATTTTTTACACTCGTATTACTAGATTTGTCGCAGTGTTTACTTCTATTTATTCGTGTGTTTATGTATTCATAATTGTGCATAATTACTAAAAAAAAAAATGTGTAGATGGTAAAGCATCCGAGACGGAGCCAAGACTCCAGGGACTGGAATGATGTGAATATTTGTCTGGTCAATTTTACTGAGCAACGACTTGATAATTCTCCGACTTTTGTATATTCAACTTACATTTGGATCCTGTATCAACCCAATTTTAGGCCGGAAAAGAGAGCAGGATGATAATGATGGGGACGACGACGATGACGATGATAAAGATCATAATAATCTTTTCGTGCACCTGAAGAATGCGTCCATATTCATATGTAAGGCTGTTTCCATTTACCAGTTTTACTCGTATTTTCACAAGCAACAGAATAGAAACTTTGGGAATGGCGCTGATGTCGGGAGAGCTTTATGTGTCATAACAAAAGGTTAAGTTATGGATTCAAGGAACTCCATGAAGTCATGACCAAATAAATGGATTTCCGAATGCGGTTTAATATCCTGGAATTCGCCTTATCTAAAATTGAAGTAGATCAGTATTAGAGGACAGTGTCACCTGCTTAGTGAAGTAAAACGAGTCACTAACTTCCAATATATAGCATCGATTACTCATCCAAACAATGAACTCTCATGAAAGGTCAGAGTTCATTATTCAGATGTAAATATAATGGCTTTAAGGAAAGAATGGATCTATCATGGCAGTAAAGGCCTAGAAATGGTTGCTGGAATCTTCTTATGGACACGTGCACTACTGAGTATAGTTTCTGTTCATTGTCAACCCTTACCCCGTGCTGAAAGGAAGTTTTTGCCAGGTCTTGACACCATATACAGATATGATGGTAAACATACGAGTAGAGGCTGAGCACAAGTTAGGCTCAAAAGTTTACTGCAACAGTTATAGAGATTTTCTTGTTTAGGGAAAACAGACTGAAATGATGAAAAATGATCAGGTTCTTGAATGCCTGTGAAAATTCTTTCATCAAAATTCTCCTCCTGATCGTACTTCTCACTGATGTTAATGGGATGGGCCAGTATCAAGAATTATGAGAAGAAAACATAAAAGCTGAAACAGTAAACATTGCACAATAGCTGGTGAAAAGTGTCTTACATCCGTTCACTCATCATGCAAACTTTTGGCATTCTCGGCTTCACCATGCGCACATCATCATCAAAATTCTCATTAAACTCCAGGATGCCTTATACGGTATTGCTATTATTATAACCATCACAAGAAGCATTGTTCAGCTCACAGTGGATGCCTGTGGGTGAATATATAAGTTAGGTGACTTCTCAGTGACGAAAAAGAAAAAATCGTCTGGTTATAGGTTGAAATTGTTGTAGATAGCCTAGTCCATTGTGGCAAGTGGAAATGTTGGGTGAGAGAGAGAGAGAGAGAGAGAGAGAGAGAGAGAGAGAGAGAGGTTAGAACTTGAATTCTTTCTCTTCCCTAACGTTTCGTGCTACATAGAACCCTTCTGTGTAGCCTGAAATGTTAGAAAAAATAAAGAATCAAGCTCTAACCTGCCTGTCTTTCCCACCCAACATTTCCACTTGAACTGTTGTCACTTCCAAGACTTTAAGATTAAAGGGTTAGAAATTTGCTACGAGGGGTATCCCTAAGCTTAAAACAGCGTCTGGAGACTATATAAAAAATATATATATTATGGAGGATAAGAGTATAGGCTAATCAGGAATGAATTCACTAGAATGCAGCCCTGTTATCAATCATGTCAGTCTCTCGTGTGATCCACATACCTACTCCAGTGATCCTAGCTGATGGTCACAAGTTAGTTCAGCAGCCAGGGGTTAGCTTATGCGATTCTGATTATATCATATTAGTAAGTAAAGCTCCTTGAATCAGATAGTGTATTCAGTTTTTTATTCGTATTATCTCCAGACTGAGACTGTTTTATTCAACTTGAGGAGACCCTCTTTGTTGAATAGGTCAGTGTAAGATGTATTAAACTCTATTCTGAGAAGTTTTTCTTTGCTCTGTCCCCCCCCCCCCCTCCGCCTTGCAAAAAAGCACGGGCAACTGGTGGAAGCACTAGAGCCAAAATTGTTAATGAAACAACAATTTAAACCATTTCTTTATACAAAAATTCCAGAGGAACTGATAATCTTGACCAGGTTGATGCTGTTGATCAACCCCGGTGTGCCTGACTGAACTGACCCATCAACTGCAGACAGGCAACCGCTCCTGCAGAGTCCTCCCGTGCAGTGAGCCGATGTTCCCTTGCGGTTGACAGTACCCCACAACAGCGAGTGGCGAGGAAAAATGTGGAGGTTTAGTTCCTGAACGGATGCCCCATTTGTCTCTCTCCATCCAACTAACAGGGGCACCATATCACTCTCCATATCACCCCGTTATTTGGTTATATGGTTACCACGCAGAGTTATAAATGGTTTTGCTGGGTTACTGGGAACAGTTACGCTTGTCACTCACTATAGAGTCATCTGAAGTGGAAAGGTTAATAAAACTTGAACGGAAGAAACGGGAGAAGTAGGAAGAGAGGAGTGAAGACACAGAGATAAACGAATAAAGGTGAAGGAAGAAGTAGGCAGCGCTTATCACATTAGTGGGTGATAGTTGCCACCACCTACCATGTGTTTGAGCTGGTAAAATATATATATATGTATATATATATATATATATATATATATATATATATATATATATATATATATATATATATATATATATGTATATATATATATATATATATATATATATATATATATGTATATATATATATATGTATATATATATATATATATATATATATATATATATATATATATATATATATATATATATATATATATATATATATATATATATATATATATATTATATATATATATATATATATATATATATATATATATATATATATATATATATATTATATATATATATATATATATATATATATATATATATATATATATATATATATATATATATATATATATATATATATATATATATATATATATATATATATATATATATATATATATATATATATATATATATATATTCTTAAACAAATACTCACATACACACTACAACCATCTCTATCGCATGTACTTAGCAGTGTGCACATGGGTACTTAACAGCTTCAGCGAGAGTTGGTCTTATGCATTATATTCTTGCTTTTAGTAGGCAATTGTATTTAGCTTAGGGAAATACCATGTTGTCAAGGAGTGAGTAAAACCGTTCTAATTCTTTCCAATTAAAAAAGCCCTTCCGAAATTGAGTAAAATTGTCTGGAGTTAGCAAGAACTAAATTTTAATTACATCTCTGGGTTGGAAAGGTTAGTTCACACACACACACACACACACACACACACACACACACACACACACACACACACACACACACACACACACACACACACACACACACACACATAGCGAACACTCCATTCCCAGACACCGTAAATTACGCGGCATGCAAGCTGTCACGTAACTATGCAAACACATCAAAACATGATCCAGCACAAATAAATAATAAGTAAAAAAATAAATAAATAAATACTAATACGTAAATAATACGTAAATAAATAAGTAAATAAATAACGCATCATCGCAGTGAAGGAGTTAGTGTTAAGCTAGCAGCTGTGGAGCTTGTAAAACAAAAACAATGTTTGGTTGACACTGTGTGTTTTGTTACCTTTGCTGGCACTTACCATAAACATCGCTGAGTACTGTCATTAACACGCACTATGTCGCTGTCCTGTCCCCTTAGCCCCCACCTAAGTACACTTATATGTAGATCAGTACGTACTCTTATTAAGGGAAAATTACGTGCTTCCTATATAAATTCTTGGCCACTTCACTTCAATGACGTGCATTTTTTTTTTTAAATCTTACATGTATATCAAGTTTATTATGCTTGGGAAAGTTTTAGAGCTTGGGGTGTTAGTAACAACATTCATTAACCCCTTCACAACTTCAGTTTCCTTTATAAACTGAATGTAATGATATGATAAACAACAGACACAAAAAGTAGCCCTCAAGAGAAACCAGCACCCGCCCACTACAGAGGATCTAAAGACAGAATATTTTCTTTGTCCTGTGACCTTGACTTTTGAACGATTTTCCTGTAAATGGAATACTGTAGCTTTATTCTTGCATGACCACCAACCACTCAGTGAGTTTGGTCCGAATGGGATCAGGACTGAGTTTACCTTACCCCTGTAATGTAACTTTCTCCCTTGACATATTGTTTTCAGAATCGAATATCTTCATCCTTGGTAGACCTTTAGTTGTATCGTATCGTCAAAAAGACTCCAACATGCTTGCATGTGTCGGTCTTGTCACCTAATGGCTGCTCTCTACCCGATCTCTGGCAGCCTCCCAATTCATTCCCTTATCCCTGATATCAGTACACTCTGTCACCTCGTCCCAGATCTTATTAGGACTACCTCCCGCACCCCTACCCCAAACATTCCCATTTCTCACTTCCCGCTCAATTGTCATCCTCCATCCTCTCCACATGCCCAGTCCATCTTAATCTACCCCTTCTCATCACAACACCAATACACTCCAGTCCCATCCTTCCCCTCAACTCTTCAGTTTTATACTTACTCCCCCCCCCCCCCGGTCAGGCCTCGCATTCAAGGACACTCTACACATCCATCTAATCAGTGTCAATTCTGTACGTTTGAGCCTACGAATATTCTCTTCCTTTACTGCCTAGGTCTCACTACCATACAGCATTACACTCGTAACACATGACGCAAAGATCATGTAGCACGGAGGGAGAACCATCTCAGTGTCAGAGAGGCAACAGCTCCCTAAGCTTCCTCCCACCACTCCTTACTTTAGCACATAGCATATCCCTCGAACAACAATACTATTCCACACCTTCAAGAGGCTTACCAGCAAGATCAGTCCTTTCACGCCTGACAATCTCTACATGCTCTTCCCAACACACAGCACACACGAAATCAGTATTATCTCGCAGTTTACCTCTAATACCACTGCATCTCTCATACACCCACTTATCACAAATACTTCTCAAGATGGAGTTACCTCCCACACCCTTTTGGCAAATCGCACATAGCCGCTCTCCCTCTGCTTTGACCTCTCCTATGTTGAATAAAACTATGCCGACAGCAAAAATTTAACATTGTAACATCCTTGTACTGAAAGGATTAATGAAGATTGATCATAAAATGTGTGTGTGTGTGTGTGTGTGTGTGTGTGTGTGTGTGTGTGTGTGTGTGTGTGTGTGTGTGTGTGTGTGTGTGTGTGTGTGTGTGTGTGTGTGTGTGTGTGTGCGTGCGTGCGTGCGCTGGGCATTTGATGTGCTGGACTGTCAGCGGGGTTCACTCTAACACCATCATTCCGGCTAAGCCAACGAGAGTGACCAACAAATTATAGGGTTTCGCTTAATGGACTTTGGCCTCTTATGTGCTCAGAGCAACGTTTGGTAATTGATGACTGAGCTGCTGATTTAGTTAAAACAGAAATACGACCTTGCCTGTGTGAATAACAGAGTTCCTACTGTTTTTCAACAAAATCTGATACAGGCATATTTGTCTTTAGTAACATTAGGCAAAGCGGTATTTAATAAGTTAGATAATGTTAAACTTGAATAAACTGAGAATTGAATTTAAAAAATGCACGTACATAACACCAACATTCATGGGGACGAATTTTCCGTATGTAGGTTAATGTTTTATGACAGGAGTGTGAAGTTTAATTATATCAGCTTAATCTTACTCAACTTTTTTTGTTTCAAAGTGTTGAATAATTTCGCACATCATTTTCAGGGGAGGTATTTCATGCAGAATGCCAGAGATAAATCAATGCAGTGGGATCAACTCTGTCAGGCATAATTTGTTAACATGCAACCGAAGAGAATCACTTCACTGTCTGGTGCCTCTCTTGATATCGATGTGAGAGGCTAGAGGTATGGAAAAATATAGGTTATGGGAAATCAGCATCAGTTATATGGCTGGCATTCCAGTATATGAGGTGGTGCATCTAAGTATTTGTATGAAACGCCTGTTGGCTGCAGTGTAAGCTTATACATTCAGCTATGAAGTCAAGAACCACCGTATTCTGCCCCTTTACTTCTCTTTAGTCTTTCGATAGATAGTGGTGATACTTCATTGACTTTTAGGTAGAGATGACGATGATAATTATGAAATGTAAGCAGTAATAAAACTACTACTACTACTACTACTACTAGTAGTAGTAGTAGTAGTAGTAGTAGCGGCAGCAGCAGCAGGAGCAGTACTACAACAACAACAACAACTACTACTACTACAACTACAACTGTTAACAACAACAACAACAACAATAATAAGAAGCATTGAACAATGGATAGACTTTAAGTAATATTACAAATCAGGAACGCTATAATTATTAACATTCTGTATAATTTATTTCCCAATTCCTGTATTACTCCTTTCTGACCAAAAATGTACCATTCCAAGGCGCACATGTGTAAACGAATAAGAAAAATTCATAGACAGTTCGGTGAAAGTCTGGAACTGTGAAGTAGAAGTGGACTGCTTACAGCTTAGTGTCTCAGGGAAGCTGGCTGGCCTATGTGACTGCAGCTATTTTTACTTGAGACAGTCAGCATATAACGATGGTAGTATAGTTTAGCAATCCTCTCTGGGTACAGGGGAAAAAAACCGTTTACCAAAGCACTGTTCTGTATATTCATTTTAAAGCCATGCCACACATTGCTCAATAAAACATTACTTCGGTAATTGTTAACAAAATATTTCCCTGGCTCTCTGAAAAATTGTTAAACTAGAAGGACTGCAGTTTAGTTACATTGCTTGTGATAAGTATTCCGTTTTCATTAGTTTAATGTCAGATGAACCAAAACCTGTCGTCATATCGCTGTCCCTGTTCCATTATGATTAATGACTGCTGATTTTTAAAGTATTCGCAAACATATTCGTAGAATTAATACCACCGTTAGCATACGAGAGAAGAATAATTTGTCTTGATTTTACTTTGCCGTGTAATGAACAGATGGATGAAATATACTCAGATAATGAAACCATTTATTTTAAGGATACGGTTATACTAGTTCCAGCCACAATAAGACTTTCTGCATGTATCAAAGTCGGACTAAAAATGTTTTATTTCCAAAGTAAGCAGTTTCGTTACTTGTAACATATATACGTACGTAATGATTTTGCATAAATTTTATTTTTTCTTCTTCATTATACGTACTGATTGCTTGCGGAATGGCGGAACATAATTACGTTTATGTTGTTTGCAGCGATAATGACGTTCGTGAGATTGTTAGTTTTTTATGCAGTATTATGATAATTAGACTTTTAAAAAAAGAAGGGCATAAAGATACATAGACATGAGCGAAGGTGACAGGAATTTGCCGAGAGATCTGACTGGCTACGAATATTAGTTAAAGAAAAACGTGATGAATGAGTGATCAACATCAAAGCTCTTTAGTTAAAATAGCGTCATCTGATCATGATATTCTACAGTCTACACATACAGTAGCATTTTGCAAACTGTGATACATTTCACACGACATGATCAGAATTTACATTTTGCAGAAATACTTTATGTACCTTTCATGCAAACATCGGAGATCAGGTATTTATTCCGAATGCTTCGTCCTCGTATTAACAGTTAAAAGTCAACACAAAATGGATGTTTTCACCATCATTCTCTCTCTTCTTTGTGGATTGACATCATTTCTTTCATTATGGAGGAACTGACTAAGTGACACTCTTTGACGCGTACCTTCACTTTTCAAAGTGAAAATAGGGAAAGAAACACCGATGTGGGACCTAGTGTGTATTGACGTTTCGCCCCACGGCTTCTTCAGAATAAAGTTAAACGTCAGTGCACACTAAGTCCCACATCGGTGCTTCTTTCTCCAATTTGTCTACTAACAGCGAGTCAAAAATAGGAAAAAAAAAAAAATTCATCTGACTGAGTTTATAAGAGTGCACAGGTAAAGCGATTCCTCATTTTGAAAGGAGTATATCTTTCTCTGCCTTTGCCTAAAAAAAATACCGTCAGCTAACAAGGAATCTGCAAGAAGTAAAAGCGACAGACGGTGTCTATAACAAACATAAGTGTCACCCTAGCGCTGCCATTATCGCTGGTAAATTGACACTTCCTTCACGCCATAACTTACGGTGTTAGATGATGGTGGGAAAGTTTACGAAGTCAGACACGAATCTCTCGAGTCGCTAATGGGTATTGTTTACATTTCCGTGGCAATGCCTGGTGGCGCCGCCTGTAACTTTTTGCCCCGTGGTGTCAAGTGTCCCATCCCACTCGCACTCACCAGAAAAATATGAGTATCATCAAAATTTTGCATTCATAGTTTTCCAGGTCCACGTCAGTCTTCCCTAATGCACAGCTGTTGTTGGAATCGAGAAGAAATATTGAATTACATAATTTTTTTCACATCTCATTTATTTCCTTGAGAAGCGTAGACAAGAACCTTGGGAGAAATGTAACTTGAAGCGACTTAAGACTTGCATTGTGGATCTGCCATGAACATCCTGACCTTATTTCTCTCGTTTAACACTTTCAGTGCGGTGATGTTATTACCTCCGCCAAGGAGGTTATATTTTACCCTGAGTTTTTTTGTCTGTCTGTTAGCAGGATTACTCAAAAACTTATGAACGGCTTGGATGAAATTTTGTGGAAGGGTGGGCCACGGGCCAAGGAAAAAATGACTAAATTTGAGGGAGAATCTGGATCCGGATCGGGAGTATGCCGCACAATATCTCCAAAAGTTCTCAATGAATTTCAGTATATATATATATTTTTTTGGAAAGGTGCGCTATGGACCAAGAAAGAATTGATTAAATCTTGGGGCGAATACGAATCCGGATTCGGATCCTGTATTCACGAATACCGGATCCGGATCATTTTAATGGTGATGACAATGGCTGAGATATGCGCTCTCTGCACACTTTCTAGTTTGTTATTGTTACTGTCCGACATTTATATTGAACTTACGAGAAGCTGTTCAAACAGGAAGTTTGTATTACACTTCATAAACCCTTTTATTACGGGAAATATATATCCTGAAGTGAATAAAATCGTTTGGAAGCAGCTGCAACAAACTATCAAAACGTCATCGTACTGAAAGGGCTACAATTGTGAGACTGATAGAGTTAGAAAGGGAATCATTACTGTTATCACTGTGAATTGGGTGACGTAATTATCTTAATTTTTGTCTCCAAGTTGACTTATTTAGCTTACGAGAAGCTTGCAACTGAAGAGTTTAGATAAAGTAATAATGACTTGCTTTACGTAGATGTGACCCCCTAAGTAGAATAAAGTCACGTACTAGCAGTAAAAATAAAATAGGTATAGTTTCCTCAGGCTCAAGGGGTTAAGATGGCACATGATTTTTGTGTGTTATAATCCAGAAATGAAGTTTATAGTTTTAATCTCTTCTCTGCTATTGCGTATTTATATGTTTTCGCTTCCGAGAGATTTATTTATTCTTATTTTTTTTTTGTCCTTTTAATTTTTTCGACCAGTGAGAAATTTTGTATATCGGAGGGGCTGGATTTCCCCTTCATTAACTTAGTCAGTAGGAAAGGTCTTTTCTGAGTTAAATAACTTCATCTGGCTGAAAAGAAAGTAAGCAAGAAGCTGTGCTAAGGCACAGCAAACCCGTACCCGGCCGTTATTTTAGTGCTGATGTATAAACACAAAAGGATATTATGTCGAAGATGTCACATGTCAAATTTGGAGTAAATCAGCTGAAAATTGATGAAAATTGACGATTTTATGCCCATTTGAAATTTTTGCCCAGACCCACTTGACATTGACTCCCCCCCCCTACAACTAACTGAGGGGTGACCCCCCCTGATGTAAGGATATCTAGTCAGAGATGTGAGATTAAATTTGGAGTAAATCGGGCGAAAATTGACGACTTTATGTCCATTTGAAATTTTAGGCCCGACCCACCTGACAATGACCTCCCTACTGCTAACTGGGGGATGAACCCCCTGATGTAATGAGGCATGTCATAGGATACGGATTTGAAAGATTCACCCTTAGGTTTTGGTTTCATGTCGATAAGACGAATTTGAACGGAGTTATGGCGAAAAAGCGATTTCTATTTATTTATTTATTTTTTTTTACAGTTTTTGAGCCTACAGGATGGGCCTTGGCCCAATTTAGCCCAAAATTTAATCAGTTGATCAGAAGGTCATAGCCCATCATCCCTTTAATTTGAGTCAAAATCGCACCCGTAGTTTTCGCGTAAAGTTGTTAACAGGCAAACAGTCAAACAAACAAATGGACAGAGTGAAAACAATACCCGTCCCCGAGCTTCTCCGGGGCAGGGACGGGTAAATAGGATAACACAAGTTATCAGTTGTCGAAATGGCAACATATGAAATAATGAACTTCAGGGTTACAGAGTTAGGCGTCATGGATTTTTTTTTTTCTTTTGTGCACATCGGGGCGATATTAGTCTGATAATACCGGCCGTTTCACTGAAGTTGTACCTTTTATGCAGTATTCTTGATTTTACCTGGTAATGTTATTCATCTTTCGGGAAACTTTTAGGTCTAGAGGGGTTAGGTAAATGCATACCATTCATTAACCACTTCAGTATGATATCTTTCGTTAGTCGAATAAAATTATCGAGTGACTGCATGAATAAACTAATCATAGACCTTATCGTATTGACAGGGCAGAGCAGAGACTGTGTATTCACCTCCAAAGAATAAACCATGCTCATTAAGGTAATTTCCTTTGTGCATGACTGAATGATATGAACTTGATGATACTGACTCTTTTCACCACATTTTTTTTTAATATGCTATTAGATTTTTCTTTCAGCTTAAGGCACACTTTTCGAGATGCAACGGTTATATAAACCCCTTACAGTTCCTCAGTACGAGTATTTTTTACTAAACTGAGATCATCGTTTGGAGGTAGCAAGAGGAACTAAAGTTTACGTGCAAAAGAACAAAATGTAACGGGACTTTGTTGAGTTCCTCTGTGAATGAAAAGATGAAAGTTTCCTGATGACAACCCAGTCAGCACGACTCCCGCTGCTTCCAAACGAGCTGATCAGACTTGGGGGAAATCTCTCACAGGGAGTGGTTAAAAACAATATCCAAAAGCTAGATTATATCTTGATTTTTTTTATGAGTCCAACTCTGGGCATAGACTTCACAGCCTGCTCCCAAGGCCCAGTAGTCCTCCTACATACCATACACCTCTACATGTCACCACTTCGGCGCCAACACCCACCATGCAAAGGCTGTTTCATACAGGACTCGGGTATTGGTATTAGCGGGGGTATTATTACGTTTCGCGGATCTGCTGGTAGATCAGTAAAGTCTGTTTTTTTTTTCCTTTTTTTTTTAATTCAAATCCTTGAACTGTTCCCTGCCTCGGCTTGAACCTGGGTCCGGTAGGATTTCAGGCCACCTATCAACCGACTGAACCACCGCCTCCCCCCCCCCCAAATGCATTATTTGGCATCGGGGCTTCTGTTCAAAACAACTGTCTTTTCTCTAACTATAGCTAGACGACTTAATCCCATATGGGGTGACCTCAGACAAATCGCTTCCATGTCGCCCTGTCCTTTGCCTTTTGGCAGCCCTTCCTCTAAATCATCCCCTCTCATAGATCTCACAACTCCATCCCTCCATCTCATCCTTGGTCTTCCCTTCTTCCTCTCCTCCTCCACGTCACTCACATACACGCTTCCTTTTTCTTTCTTTTTATGAAAGGAAGAAGGAACCAAAGGCCAGAAACCCGTAAGATTGCTTCCTTCAAGAAAAAAAAAAAAAAACTATAACAGAGAGCCAAATTCAAGATCTGTTAGTTTCGAGATGTCTGCCCACACTTCGCTTGAAAGACTGGAGGTCATAGGCAGTAGGAAATACTGATAGAACACAGTTGGCCTGTTGCATACATGAAGGACTGGAAGTTACCGTTAACTCTTGCATTAAAGAGTTGAATAGAAAATGAATCGGAGTTTGTTGGTAGACAGGTGCTGTGCTCCTGCCGTAGTGGTGGAAGGATGCAGGTAGACAGTTCAGAGGAGCAATGACCATTGAAGTAGCGATAGGAGCTAATGATGCAACAGTGCCGTGGCAGACAGAGGATGAAGGGAGGCAATAAGAGGTGGAGAATCAATAAGACGAAAAACCTTTGACTCGACCTTGTTTGGAGGAGCTGTATGTGGGGAGCCTTCCCACACGTGAGAGTTGCACTCTTCACATTTGTGAAAAAAAAAAAAAAAAAAAATCCGTGTACAAAGTCAACTGTGCAAGGGTAAAGAGGCACGGAGTCAGCTTGGCACACCTAATGTCTTCGAAGCAGATTTTACAAGTGAGGTAATATGATCTATCCACGACAAATCCCGAGAAAATGAAACCCCAAATATGTAAAAAAAAAAAAAAAAAAATAGATATTCAGTTTTTGCTAAGCCCCAGTCTACCCTAAGATGTACGGTCCACATCAGCCTATGGCCATTCTGGTGTTAGCTCCATTGCCATGATTTCTTTCATTTTCATTACTCCAGATTCTACTCTCCCATTTTGATGCAGTGTGGTATGAAGTGATGATGAAAAGGATATTAACTCTTCAGTATGCTAACGTGTGCATTTTTGCCTGTGTGTGTGTGTGTGTGTGTGTGTGTGTGTGTGTGTGTGTGTGTGTGTAGTGGCAGCAACACGGAGGCACTGCATAATTCAGATGGCACAGTGCTGATTGGCGCTGATGGAGTGCCCCGGCGCGGAACTGCCTCGTAGATCAAAGTACACTCCCACTGGCAAAGATGTACGGGTAGCTAATGACAGAGATGATTCAAAATAACATGTGAGAGACGAGTATACTTATGCACAGACAATAACAGCAATATCATCTTTACTTCATGGTGTCACGTGACGTCTGTGTGGCGACACTGTAATGCATCCTGTCTGTTCTTTTTGTTGCGTTAGGTGACAGAACCATTCATCTTTTATGATGTGAGATTACACCCGTTGCATATGTCGAGTGATGCGCTATTAATGTCGTGCAGTTACATTCAATTTAACAGTTCTCTTAGGTGAAGGATTTTCATCATAGTTTTACCATAATGACAACGTTGCATTAGTGTGACTACTGGTGCATTTTATTTGACCGTGGCATTGTTTTAGGCTTCATGCTAACTTCAACTGTAAATGTGTCACGCTGTGTTTAAGGTATGTGATGCGATGCTATCAAGCTTAAATCAGAAGTGATTAACTCTAAAAAACAGTAAATAGGTAGATGGTGGATAAAACTAAGATTATTGCACCTGTCCTGACACTTTGAAATGCTGAACATTGATAAAATATCAGTAAACTCAAAACACATATGTTCATGTTACTCGTGACACCCGCAGTACAGCTCCACTCTGATGTCGAGGTAGGACTTCGATATACTCTATATTTGCAACACAGAGTCGGCTTTTCCCATTGGTACTTGATTATTTGTTTTAAATTTCAGTTCCAATTGTAAAATACAAGGGTTTTATTTTATCCTTGTTGTCTGCGCTTTTTTTCCCTTATGATTATTGGGCAGATCTTTGCCAAGTCGTTGTGAGCCACGTATACGAGATATAGTTCTGTTTTCCTCACAGACCAGCTGGAAAGCTCAGTCACTCGGTTTATAAGTAACAGATTGCCCCCGGCAGCCATCACACTTGCTCCAAATCAAGAACCATTATGTGTATTTGAGTAAGGTCAATTTTCCCACATAAATTGTGCCCAGAGATCGTCAGTGTTGTATGCCTGGGCAGTGAAATTGACGTATATATATATATATATATATATATATATATATATATATATATATATATATATATATATATATATATATTGTGTGTGAATTGCATATGACCTGTGAGAGGAGCGCGGGTGAAGCGTCTGAACAGTTACATAGCACACCAGTGGCAGACGCTGTAATAAAATTCATAAATGAAATACATAAAGAGTTTAGTGCGCCAAAAAGCTTACCGTTTAATCCGATGCTGCTGCTGCTGCTGCTGCTATGACTAGCTTATCTAAGTGTTAAACCTTGATTTCTATGCACTGGTTAGAGTTAGCTCTAACATGCTTTGCAGAGGCCTGATGTGGGGGCAAAAGTGTAAGACCGTTAGGAGTCTTTCCTGAAACCAGGGTGATTTGGGAGCAGCCAAGCGCACAGCTCCAGGACTGTCTGTTGCACTGGTGTTTGTCCGGTTAGCCCCAGCCATATGATGCCATTCAGAAGGCAATGTGCAGATCTTTAAACATGGCAAGGTAAAGGGGCAGGCACAATGAGGGGCATATCTGCGATGCTCATCTCATTAACTGAGGCTTTTAAGCCTGAGACGAGTTTTTTTTTTTTAATGCGAGGAAGAAGGAACCAAAGGCCATGAGCCCGCAGTAACAGTTCCCTCCAAGAGAAAAACAAAATACAATAGAGAGCCAAATTCAAGATCCGATCATTTTGAGATGCCTGGACACACTGCGTTTGAAAGACTGGAGATCATAGGCAGCAGGAAATACAGACAGAGGGAGACAGTTCCAGAGCTGACCTGTTGCATAAATGAAAGACTGGGAGTAACGGTTAACTCTTGCATTAGAGAGTTGGACAGAAAAAGAATGAGAGTTTGCTGCCAGACGGGTGCTACGCGCCCGTCGTAGAGGTGGAGGAATGCATGCAGACAGTTCAGAGGAGCAGTGACCATTAAAGTAGCGATAGAAAAGAGATAAAGATGCATGAGAGTTTGCTGCCAGACGGGTGCTACGCGCCCGTCGTAGAGGTGGAGGAATGCATGCAGACAGTTCAGAGGAGCAGTGACCATTAAAGTAGCGATAGAAAAGAGATAAAGATGCAACAGTGCGGCGAAGAGACAGAGGTTGAAGGGAGTCAGTAAGAGGAGGAGAGTTAATGAGACGAAAAGCCTTTGACTCCACCCTATTGAGAAGAGCTGTATGTGGGGAGCCTCCCCACACATGAGAGTTGTACTCCACACAGGGGCGGATAAAACCCCTGTATAGAGTCAACAATTGCGCAGGGGTAAAGAAAGAGCGGAGTCGGCTTAGCACACCCAATCTCTTGGAAGCAGATTTTACAAGAGATGTAATATGATCTTTCCAAGATAAGTCCCGAGTAAATGAAACCCCAAGCATGTTCAAGGATGATGCAGGATTAAGCTGAATATTATTAAACATTAGTGGGTATACCTGTGGAAGATTTTGTCGGGTTGATAGGTGTAAGAACTGAGTCTTAGATGCATTAAAGACAACCATATTATTTTTACCCCAGTCAGAGATACGAGCCAAGTCAGACATTAGGTGTGCCATAGCCTCATCCCTTGTTTGTTGAAGTAACTGCTGAGATGGGCGTTGCGGGAACCGAATGGAAAGGTGATGGGTGGAGTCATTAGCGTATGAGTGGATAGGGTTAGATGTACAGCTTAGAAGATCATTGATGAATAAAAGGAAGAGAGTTGGTGATAGGACAGAGCCCTGAGGAACACCACTGTTAATAGATCTAGGAGAAGAACGATGGCCGTCTACAACAGCGGCTATAGAACGACCAGAAAGGAAGCTAGCGATGAAGGCACAGATAGAAGGATAGAAACCGTAAGAGGGCAGTTTGGAAATTAAAGATTTATGCCAGACTCGATCGAAAGCCTTTGAGATGTCAAGTGCAATGGCAAAGCTTTCGCCAAAGTCCCGAAAGGAGGATGACCAGGAGTCTGAAAGGTAGGTGAGAAGATCGCCAGTGGAGCGTCCCTGACGGAACCCATACTGACGATCGGAAAGAAGGTTGTGATAGGAAGGATGCCTTAGAATTTTTCTATTAAGAATTGACTCGAAAACTTTTGAAATACAGGACGTTAAAGCAATTGGACGATAGTTGGAGGGTTGGGAGTGGTCACCCTTCTTTGGGACTGCTGAATGAGAGCAAACTTCCAGCAAGAAGGAAAGGTACAAGTTGACAGACAAAGACGAAAGAGTTTGCCTAGGCAGGGTGTAAGCACAGAAGCACAGTTCTTGAGAACAACAGGAGGGACCCCATCAGGCCCATATGCCTTGTTAGTACTGAGGCCAGTGATGGCAGAAAATACATCAACTGAAGAAATTTTAATGTCAGCCATGAGGAAGTCAGAGGGGGGAAATGATGGAGGAACAGCACCGGAATCGTCTAAGATAGAATTGGAGGAGAAAGTCTGTGCGAAGAGATCTGCTATATCAGTAGAAGAAATAGCTACAGAACCATCAGAGTAGAAAAGAGGAGGGAAGGATGATGAGATAAAGTTGTTAGAAAGGTTTTTGGCAAGATGCCAGAAGGAGCGGGAAGAATTCGAGTTGGAGAGTTGAAAGCATTTAGTATGGATGAAATTATTTTTAGTAGAGCGAAGAACAGACTTAGCACGATTCCGGGCAGAAACGTAAAGATGATGTGATTCAGGGGTGGGTAGGCTCCGGTACCTTTTGTAGGCCCTCTCCTTGTTGTGGACAGCATTAGAACAAATGTGATTAAACCAAGGCTTTCTTGCGTTAGTCAAAGGATATGAGAAAGGAATGTATGCTTCCATGCCCGAGAGAATAACCTCCGTAATGCGCAAGGCACACTCAGATGGCTCACGGCCATGGAAGCAATAATCACTCCAGGGAAAATCAAAGAAGTACTGCCTGAGGGCCTCCCAGTCTGCGGCTCCAAAATGCCACAGACGACGTTTCCCTGGAGGGTCCACAGGCCGTACTGGAGTGATAGGACAGGTTAAGGTAATAAGATTGTGATCGGAGGAGCCCAACGGAGAGAAAAGATTAACAGAGTAAGCAGAAGGATTAGTTGTGAGGAAGAGGTCAAGTATGTTGGAGCTCTCTCCAAGGCGGTCAGGGATACGGGTAGGGTGCTGTACAAGCTGCTCTAGGTCATTAAAGATAGAAAAGATGTAGGCTTGTTCACCAGGTGGATCCGTGAGAGGAGAGGAGAGCCAAAGGTGGTGGTGAACATTGAAATCTCCAAGAATGGAGATTTCAGAGAAAGGAGAAATGGATAGAATGTGTTCCATCGTAGAAGTAAGATAGTCGAAGAATTTTTGATAGTCAGTAGAATTAGGGGATAAGTAAACAGCACAGATATATTTAGTCCGAGAATGACAGGAAAGCCGAAGCCAGAGTGTGGAGAATTCAGAAGAGTCAAGTTCAGGAACACGAGAGCAAGATAAGTCGTTGCGTATATATACACAACAGCCACCTTTGGCTTTGAAATGAGTATAGAGAAAGTAGGAGGATACAGAAAAGGGTTTGCTGTCAGTTGCCTCAGACAGCTGAGTCTCCGTTAGAAAAAGAAGGTGAGGTTTAGAGGAGGAGAGGTGGTGCTCAACAGAGCGAAAGTTAGAGGAAAGGCCGCGAATGTTGCAGAAATGAAGAAGAAGAGAGTCAGACAGTGGTTCCAGGCACCTTGAGTCGTCACCGGGAGAGGGGCAGATGGTGAGGGCATTTATGGTCCCCACCCCTGGGGACTCCGAGGCTTGATAAAACGACGCCATTTTTGATAAATTTTGAATAGGAAGTGTAGTGTGTACTGTGCATGTAGTTTGGTGAAGATAGTTAGAGAAATTTGTACTGGAGAGTATGCTGGCCTACTCTCTGTGTAACTGAGACACTGAAAAAGTTCAGCAAAGGGGGATGGTCAGGAACTAGTCCTGAGGGCTGATGAAACGGGAGCTCCAGCACTCCCTGTCATCAGCTTTCCATCCACCTCGGGAGTACTGCCCTGCTCGACTGGTGCTACAGTCTACTCCTCACAACCATAGTTTTTCATACAAGCTCACCGCGTCGTCCAGGTTACACAGGTACCTCTCCTAGGCGTTACCCTAGGTACTCAATTTTTCTACCAATCCACGAAGGCAAACACCGCCGAATAGTGCAACATCACTGCCAGCCACTGCATCACTCCACGTGTTCAAACTTTACTATCACTGTCACTTTCGAGTCAATTCTTAACAGAAAAATTTTAAAGCATCTTTCCTATCACAACATTCTTTCTGATCGTCAATATGGGTTCAGTCAGGGACGCTCCACTGGTGATCTTCTCACCTACCTTTCAGACTCTTGGTCATCCTCCTTTCGGGACTTTGGCGAAAGCTTTGCCATTGCACTCGACAGCTCAAAGGCTTTTGATCGAGTCTGACAAATCTTTAATTTCCAAACTGCCCTCTTACGGTTTCTATCCTTCTATCTGTGCCTTCTCTCTAGCTTCCTTTCTTGTCATTCTATAGCCGCTGTTGTAGACGGCCATCGTTCTTCTCCTAGATCTATTAACAGTGGTGTTCCTCAGGGCTCTGTCCTATCACCAACTCTCTTCCTTTTATTCATCAATGACCTTCTAAGCTGTACATCTAACCCTATCCACTCTTGTGCTGATGACTCCACCCTTCACCTTTCCATTCAGTTCCCGCAACGTCCATCTCAGCAGTTACTTCAACAAACAAGGGATGAGGCTATGGCACACCTAATGTCTGACTTGGCTCGTATCTCTGACTGGGGTAAAAATAATCTTGTTGTTTTTAATGCATCAAAGACTCAGTTCTTACACCTATCAACCCAATAAAATCTTCCACAGGTGTACCCACTAAAGTTTAATAATACTCAGCTTAATCCTACATCATCCTTGAACGTGCTTGGGGTTTCATTCACTCGGGACTTATCTTGGAAAGATCATATTACATCTCTTGTAAAATCTGCTTCCAAGAGATTAGGTGTGCTAAGCCGACTCCGTTCCTTTTTTACCCCTGCACAATTGTTGACTCTATACAGGGGTTTTATCCGCCCCTGTGTGGAGTACAACTCACATGTGTGGGGAGGTTCTCCACATACAGCTCTTCTCAATAGGGTGGAGTCAAAGGCTTTTCGTCCCATTAACTCTCCTCCTCTTACTGGCTCCCTTCAGCCTCTGTCTCTTCGCCGCACTGTTGCATTTTTATCTCTTTTCTATCGCTACTTCAATGGTCGCTGCTCCTCTGAACTGTCTGCATGCATTCCTCCACCTCTACGACGGGCGCGTAGCACCCGTCAATCAGCAAACTCTCATCCCTTTTCTGTCCAACTCTCTAATGCAAGAGTTAACCGTTACTTCCAGTCCTTCATTTATGCAACAGGTCAGCTCTGGAACTGTCTCCCTCTGTCTGTATTTCCTGCTTCCTATGATCTCCAGTCTTTCAAACGCAGTGTATCCAGGCATCTCGAAATGATGGGATCCTGAATTTGGCTCTCTCTTGTATTTTGTTTTTCTCTTGGAAGGAACAGTTTTTGCGAGCTTTTGGCCTTTGGTTCCTTCTTCCTTGCATAAGAAAAATAATAAATATCAATCACAGGTCATCAGTGAAACAATATGGAGCCATCATAACTATTTGTGTGAGACAGAACGTTTCGAAGTACAAAATATCAATATTTCAGATATCTACATGTGGAACGATTGGATAATTCAGGTGTCAAGAATATTTGTGAAATAAAAGCGTTTGTATGCTCTTCGAAATCTCTTTATTTCGAACTCACAAGTCTTTAGAATCGTCAAGCAATGAATATAGTGGCTTTCATTCTGAACCAGTAAGTACTCCTTTATCAGTGGGTCATCTCATATTTCTGTGGCTCTTGATAAAGATCAATACTCTCTGTCAGGCCTGAGTTAGTCATCATGGTCATCATTGTATTAGGAAGAATCTTCATGAATTAAATGAAACGAAGATTGCACAGGATTCTGTTGCTAATAAATCTCTGTAATTCATAAAGAATAATAAGACTTATTACATCAGACTAAGTTTTCCTTCTCCACCCCCCAAAAAATTGAACATGTGACATTTTCAGTACAGTTATTCTGTTGTAGGTCGAACTTTACTCGATAACAAAATGACAGTTTTTAATCTTGCTCGGGTATTGCCTTTTGCCGGCGCATTTTGTTGCAACACTAAGTTATTAAATGATACAACATATCGTATCGAGTCAACTGCAGCTTCATGCAGTATCAGAGCGACCATTGGCTCTTCATCACAGCACTTTGCAATGTCAGGAAGATATCACCAAACAGTAACACTGAAAATATGGTCCAATACTACTTCAGTAATTGATACGACTATTCCCAACAAGCGAGTGGGAAAACTGCGGACGAAATAGCGTAATCTATTTTGCAAATCATAATCAGATACGGCCCCTTTGTGTTGTTTGATTGGTATGTAAATGTTGGAGTGGGGTAGCGTTTGTTCAGGCTGTGGCGGTAATGAACAAAGAACGTGCGGCCTCACAGACAAACGTCAATACCTCCCACCCAACCACGCCACTCACACGATCCCGCTGCTGATGCCGGTGCTCCTGCTGTGACATGGGACGGGGGCTTGCTCTTGTCAGCTTATGAGTATTCGCAGCGCGTCTTCTTTAGCTTATATTTTGCATGTCACAGCTTATTATTCTCTTTAATGTTACTTACACCTATTTTGTACGAGCAACAATTGCAAAAACGGAATAATAAATATATATTAGCGCACCAGGTGCAATACAAAAGTAAACTGATGAGGAAGGGGAAGCTAGGAGGCCTCCTTTTATATCGAGTATAAAAACCCTGGAGGCATATTGTTAACAGTTTAGGTGACTTTCTACCACTTCTCCCTTAGCTATTAATTTTGTATACTGTATCATACTGCTGATGGTCGGTGGAAGCATCCGTCATCCACTCACTTGATGTAGTGCTGCCGAGTTCTTCCTTCAGGTCTGTCACTTTTTTTTTTTTTTTTTTTTGGTCTGTCCATTTCTCTTCCTCTATCTCTCATCCTTGTTGTCACTATATTTACTCTTCTTCGCAATTCAGGCGGCTCTACACTGACTGACAAGGCCAATGGTTTCCTGCAACTCAGGAATCCATTTACAACGGAAGGTGGTAACCATTTGACTAAATAACGGAGTGACGTGGAGCCCACTATGGTGGCCTGTCAAATGGGTGGAATTACGCAAATGCGGCGTCCACCCAGGAACCGAACTTCCACACTACTCGTCGCGCCTCGGTGTGGCGAGATACAGTCAGTCGCATGGGAACATTGATTCACTGCTCGGGATGGCCATGCAGGGGTTGTTGCTTGCCCGCGGTTGATGTGTCTGCTTGATGAGCCAGACTGGGGTAGTACAACAACAACAACAACAACATCTTATTACTTTCTTGTATATAATTCATAACGTTGTAATATCGGCACTTTCATTTGGAAAAATAACATACAAGGTGGTAATTAGCGTGTAAGGTGCAGAAATATACTGGTGAGGTGATGTGTTACGGAGTTACTTGGTCGACGAGAATCTTGTGGTTGTGTTCTCGTCAGTTAATCGTTCCAATCCGAAGACGTCCTTTTCTTTAAAGTTTGTTCATGCCATCCCCCGGCGATTTTGTAGCCTAAGAGAGACTTTTTGAACTGGAAGATTTTAGATATAGGACTACCCTGCATTAATACCGCCACTGCGAGAGGTATTCCCTTAAGAAGTATGAAACTGTTCAGTGCTGGCGTGGTAAAAATTGAGAGGGACATAATCGTATTGAAGAGAATAAGGAGGGTCACTAGAACTTTCTCCATAGCAGTTTATTTCTGCATATGACATGTCTGTAGTCTCCTGTATGCCATTTATGTAGCCTGTCGATACGTAAGAGGTACAAATAGCAGAAAGTAGAATATGCATGAGCAGTCTGCAAAATAAATTGCTAGAGAAGAGGTGCTACGAAGCCTCTTCTGTCAGCTGGAATACGGACCTCGAGTTCTCGTCATTTTAGGAGGCTCCATATAGTTTGTCCACCTCAAGCCCTCCATTGCAACGACGAATATTTCATTTTGAGCTACACAGCATAGTGAAGACCATCTGTATTTGGTCAATTTCTTTCATTTTCCTTATCCCAGCGGCTCTTCAGATTGGTGACATTCCTTATATTCTTCACCAATTCGCCTCATACTTGGTACACGAGTTCCTTGGGCAAATACCCTGTGAGATCTTTTCATTTTTGGATTCAGGTTTTTAAAAGGTATAGGTCAATGCAAACTATAGACACAAATTGGGATCCTGTATTCCTGAATGTTCATTATTCATCATGGCAATTTGCACAAATCTATCAGCGTATCATATCTGTGTGTAGATCATCTTGCATTCCCTTGTGACTGTTTCCAGTGTCAGATTATACTTCTAGTCTCTTAGGATGATTCCAGACAAGGCCTCCCGTATTGAATGAGTCACTGAAGTCTATATCAAATTGCTTATTTGCGAAAAATCTTCCCTAATATGAATAGTCGTTGGAAGAAAACAGGAATAAATCAGAATGCGTCATTTGATTCAGGGTTAACTTGGTGGACAAATTAATTACCGTACCTAAGGTTTGCATCTTTTCCTCCCATAACTCAGTGCCAGCCAGAATAAAGCAATACTACTCTGCCACATTCTTTCTATAGCACATGTTTCCTGACTAGCAGCATAATCTGTTGTTAATCTTTTGTTACTGTTAACCATTCAAGATGGAGAGACAGCAATATTAGGCCAGTAAAAAGTGGGCACAGTGGAGTTACGAGTAAGTACAGTTTATAGCGTATTTCCTCTGATGGTAAGTTATGCAAGCTACTTCGATATTTAAAAAGACAAAATACATATAAAAGAGGTGTAGGTGTAGCGTGAAATATGCCAAATATACCTCCACGGAAAAGGTGCGGAAAGCCTGCTCAAGCCCACGACAGTACGAGTCTTGGCACCGTATTCACGTCTTCTTAAACGGATCTCCAGCGATGTATCTAGCATATCAGATCTTTAAATCCAAAATTTTATATTTAAGTTTATTATTCCTAAGCTGCCGAAAATACATACCATATGCAGTAATACGTGTATATTGCTGTGGAAGAAAGTGCAAACGTAGCTTCCTAAGTTGCTGAAAATATTCTTACATGCCTTTGACATTCTCTTGTATGTTGTATATATATATATATATATATATATATATATATATATATATATATATATATATATACATATACCTAGGCTGCTTCCCCCAAGGAAAGGGAGGTAGCCGAGACAGGACAACACACTCCCCATTTACTCATCCATTCAAACACATTTATTCGCATCTTAGCCCCAAAGGGGAGAACGGACAGATCCTCACCGCACCACACCGCACAAGGGTCAACTGCGCAATATAATCAGTGACATCCGCAGCGGGGCCCGACAGCAGAGCTGGTTTATACCTGCCACATCATAACAAACCCATCCCCTTACCCGCACCTGACCTGACTAGCTGATCAGACCAAAAGCGGGAGAATATCCCCTCAGGGTTGCGTCATCACTTATTCATTCACAGTTTCTCTCCATTGATTTCTGTCACGCACAGCCACTCTTCCTTGCTCAACAGACATGCCTCTCGCATCCAGCGCTCTCTTCAAACTGTCCATCCATCCTATTCGTGGTCTTCCTCTCAGCCTTACACCTCTCACATCAGCTCTAGTTATCTTTTTCACCAATCGCTCATTATCCATTCTCTCCATATATATATATATATATATATATATATATATATATATATATATATATATATATATATATATATATATAGTTGAATTCGCTTATGCAACACTACTTCATTTCTTTATTTCCTCCACGTTTATTTCATTGCATTTCCGTGGAAAGACTACCAAGTCTAACATTCCAGCACTCTCCAGAATCACGTCATTCCCAAGCCAAAAGTTGCCTGGAAAGTATTACTGAGCTTAGCCGAGATTCTGAAGTTCTTCAGTGTTGAAAGATGAGACGCGTACGAAGGTGAAAGGGTTCATTTTTTATTAGCTTGAAAGCAGCAATGAAGCTTTTTCCAGTGGTGATTACAGCATCTTGATGGCTAATATTAACGTTTTCTGAATATATTAGGTGCTTTTTAAATTCGTGGTAAGGATAAACAACTATTGAGGACGTTCAATTATTGAAGAATATGAGTTTCTGATAGTTTTTCTTTACTTATCATTAATGCAAGCCTTTTGGGTGCGTTTCTCTTCGCGAAAAATTTCAGTGTCCTATTTATACGAACAGTCTGTCGAACAGTCTGTGACTCTCCTCTTTTTCAGTGTTTCTCTAACTAGTCTCTCCAGCTTCAAGGCCATCCAAGAGTTCACGAACAGTATTCGCGAACTTTCTCGAGAGTAAGCTGTGCTTAAGGCCTTTTCAGTATACTTGTATATTAGCTCATACAACTGCCAGTCACTGCACAACGAAACTAGAGTGATTACTAAAATGCAGAAAAAGACAAAGTCATTCGCCATATTATTTAAATAAAGAGCAGCCTTGTTAACTGAAAACATTGGGTAAGTCGCTGTATGAATACGTCCTTAGGAGAGAAAGTGGAAACCTGGGTGCCGGGTCAAAGAGGAGGCGTGTCAGGGAATGGGAATGGCGAATTTACCCCAGGGCGATCACACAGGACGGCTTTGGGTCCGTACTCTCGTCACCTTAACAGTTTGACTTCAAAGGTGTCTTTTTATTTCTACTACTTAGGGACGAGTTTATTCAAGTTGGGAAGTGCCTGGTGGACCGGCGGTGTAAGGCGCTTCAAATGGATGTGGCTTGTACGTAGTTTAAACGGAGGATGTGCTTAAGATTTGGTACACATATAATGCCACTGAGAGGTTTGGGGACTGGTCACTCTCCTGCACTGAGTAGCCTATCTCCGGGCCGCTATGCACGCCGTGGTGCAATAATTGATTAGATGATTAGCTGATGGCTGGAAAGGCTTTTCATGGTATAGGGATTAATGAAGGCTATTTCAGATCCCTTTAGCTTGTAAAACCTATCCTAGAGTGAGTACAGTAGTCCGTAAATAACATGAACAAGTTACAAATGGCGTCATCGGACTGAACAGGATAACCGGTTCACTATGACGACGCTTTTCTTAGTTTTGTTCTTGATATCGCTTGATGACTTTGAAATATCTCTCCAATTGAAAGGGTTAGCCAGTCTTAAGTAACCCCCTCATTCTCAGTAACATCTTTTGTATTTGCCGGACCTTCACAGAGCCGGCAAAGAAGAGCCAGTGTTACTGAGTTTTGCCTTACCGTATCTACCGAGAGATTAATTTGATAATAGCCAAGTCCTTCACTGCCCCCTAGAGCCTCAACGCCAGATACAGGTGCCTTCCTAGGACCCCCACCCCCCGGGTGGTGCCCAGGGACCTGAGTCATATTCATATTTATTCTTGAGTTGAAACATTATATACTCTTTTTCTTTTTTCTTTTTTTCTTGTAGGAATATGAAGAGGAATTCATAACATGGAATTTTAAGGTCTTTTAGATACTTGTTGGCCCTTTTTATGACAAGAACCCCGAGGGTCCGGCAGTAGCCAGCTTGGCTGTTCTAGATTTTCTTGTAATACTACAGCCGGGCTGCTTTCTCCTGAGGGGAATGGATCAGTCTCACAACATGAATCCTAGGCAGTGCATACATGAAATTCGATGAACCGTAGTAAGAGGCAGGAATGAGTTTGCTTGGTTACTAATCAAGTCGACTTCTAAAGTGACTGGATATGCCATGAACTAAGCGGAGATTTTAGAGATTTTGGTCTGGTTAGAACAAACTTGCTTTTGAATGTTATATTAACTTACGAGACTCCCAGTAGTGAAGAGGTAGGACACTGTCTTTCGTAACCATCTTTAACCCCATCAGTAGAATGATGCCATTTGTATCTTTAGCTTTCCACCACCAAAATATTTTATTGAGCTTGTTTGGCGATAGCAGAAATGCAGTAAATAATATTATCCAACGGAAGAGCTAATGTATTTTTGTTTTCAACCCCAACACTAAGGAAGGTCCGTAAGCTGCATGAATGTGTTTGGAGGTACAAACAAGTTAAAAAAAAATTTTGTATTATACTGTACGATTTAAGTTTAGCACCGTAAACACACACACACACACACACACACACACACACACACACACACACACACACACACACACACACACACACACACACACACACACACACACACACACACACACACACACACACACACACACACACACACACACACACACACACACACACACACACACACACACACACACACACACACACACACACACACACACACACACACACACACACACACACACACACACACACACACACACCACCAAAAGAAGATGAAAGATACGAATATTATACTAAGGTACATTAATAATTTTGCCGCAGATCTGTGCAAACCCTAATGAACCAGAGTAACATCGACGAGAAAGAATCTTATCAAACATAATTACATTTGCTGTCGCTCGTTGGTACTATCTCAGGTTCTTTCATGCCATCTTAGCAAATCAGTGACCCCTGTAATGTTTATTGTATATGGCCTGATATAAAATAATGCAGTACTGTGTACACTCATACTACTCTTGTGTTACCTGTTCTGTAAACTGTGCAAGCCCGTATTTCTGTTGAGCCATATTGGTTTATACAGAGTTCAGATTTATTTGCTGTCTGTCGTGATATGCAAATAGTACAGTTTTAACGTACTATCATTCCATATAGTTTCATCCTTCACTGAGGTGCCCTTCACTCTCAGGTTTTATAACCTCATATATCGAGAGTGCAATGTTCTTTACAGTTATTTCATAGAATCTGGTTAATAAATGGTGTCAGGTACTAACATAAGTACATTCTCATCTATCAGCAGTGCCGTGTCACACGAGCTCACTGCATTTTCCCTTAGTGAAGGTTTAGTAGTTTATGTCTGTCCTTAACTTGAAACTGTCATATTCCAAAACACCCTCAGACCCACTGAATCTAACATCTGTAGCAATAAAAAGGTGTATTGTGTAACAGTCTTCTGTAAGCATTCAGCCCACTGGAAAACACGCGTTAGTTTAAATAATAGCTCAAGATAACACACTGGCGACAGTTTCACATATACTGTATACATCACCCGCCTCCCAACTGTCACCTGTGCAGTTATATTCTCTGCAAGCAGCTGTCATGCCAGCTCTTTCTCGAACTTTCGTAGAAAAAGAGTCCTTCGCCAAACCTGCTTGAAAACTAAGTAATTGTTCAGGACGGCAACATCAGGAAGGTGTAAGAACGCCTTCTCGTACCACCGACAGGATTTATGGAGGCAATCAACTTCCCCAGTCTGCATGTCCAACTTATCAATGAGCCGCATGTTGATACTGTAGTCATTGACAGCATCGGGCTTGAATACGGGTTCCCTGGTCCTGTAGTCTGTCTTGCCTGTGTCCTCCATAACCCCCTTATGAACTGAGGTCAACATGTTAACCTTACGCTTGTCGTGCCACAAAAGGGCTAACATTCACCATATTTCCGAGTTAGGAGGGGACCTATCTCTGTGTTTTCTGGGAAGGACAGAAAATGCTTTCTCCCTGCACGAACAGTTCCTCAGGACTCAGTACCATGGTCAAGTAAATACTTGGTCAATGTGGGGGATATGTAATAGTTGTCAGTGTACAGGATGTGGTACTTGTTGAAAGACCTGTCCATGAGCACCTTTATGACTGATGCCGAGAAACCATGGAGATCATTGCTAGGTACATCAACATCTGTAGCTGAATAAACTATTACATCAAGCACATATCCAGTTTGGCAGTCACATAGGAGTCCAAAACAGTGACACTTTGAAGGAACATACTGAATAATTGCCAAACGGCCGTGGAAAAACACAAGTGACTTGTCAATAACCACTTTTTGAAATGGTTGGAAAAGCCTGGCAAACGACTCCTTCAGCATGGTCAGGATGTGCCTTATTTTCCATAACCTGTCATGAGTGTTAGACCATAGTTCCTGGTGAAGTGAAGGAACCCTAAGATGGCCACGTACCTATCACGGGCCATATACTTCTCAAAGATAGGTGTGCCCACAAGTTCGTCTACTGACCAATAATCATGGAGCACATATTTTCTCACATTGGCCATCATCATGGTCAAAGCCAGCCACACAAACAACTCCCCCTCCTCCACTGGTACCCAATCCTTCATTTTTGTACTCTAACCGGCTGAAACATCCATCCAGCGCACAATGAGACCCTAGTGGTAATTTATTTCGGCCAGGAGGTACCCAATACAGGCTTTGGTGAAGATGGCCCTGAAAAAGGACATCATAGTCCTGGGGCCGGGCAACAGCTCTTCTTACTGCATACCTGCCCCTTCAGCATTAAAGGTAGGCACAGAGGGCTTGAAGCCTTCCCCTCCTCGCACACAAAGGCATCAACCTCCCCAACATCTGGGAGATTGGCCATGATTTTAGTCAGCATGTCTTTTTACACCACGTGCACTTCCACGGGGACTGCCACGGGCACAGGAGAGGGGAAGGAGAGGCAGAGGTGGGGGAGTACAGGGGTGATGATTCACCTGACATGGGGCTTCCCTGGGGAGATGCTGGCGGCCCCACCACACTACGTGGGTGCCGAGTAGAACTTTCTTCACGTGAAGGTCCAGGTTATGGGGATAATGCCCTCGAAGTGCTGGGTTGTGGTGGCGAGGGACGTTGGAGGGAGAGACTGCGGTGAACTGGCAACAAGAGTAGTGATGAGATGCTGCTGCAGTGTTTATGGAGATGACCATCGCCATTTCCCTTGTTTCCTCGGTGACCAGGGTTATCCACCTCTTCCTCTGAAGTGAATTCGTCACTGTCATAGGCCTTGTCCTCCTCCTGGAGTAATTTGAGAGCCTTTTTAGGCATCTCAGGGCAGGGCAGGGACGGAGGGCGTGACACATCACTTTCAACATGGTAGTTTCCCCCTACTTTGGAGGAAATCTCATCACTTGCACTATGGTAAGACACAGTTTCCTCCAGGCACGACCTATAGCACTGTCATTAAGCCCTTTCCCTGGTGGAAAGGGCTGAACCTTGGGAGGGATCGATGATGCAATTGGCCTGGTGAATGAGGAGTTGAAATTGGATGACAAGGCTGAAGAAGACATAACTCCGCACTGTGACAATGCCATTGACAAACTGAACTGCATGTTTGCGGGGCATCTTGGGTACCTCACTACCCTATGGTAATGAGAGAAAATGGGCATAGGCTCAAACGGTGGCGGGAAGACACTTGCATGTATAGCTGCTACCCGGCAGCCCCAGAGCGGCCGGATTCTGACGTGTATATACGTTACCCATCGGATGGCAGTTAAGTACTGTAAAACAGTGATAATAAGTAAAACAAAGTGCTCGGTAAACGGTGCTCCGAAGCCTCTGATGCCATTATGAATATGCGCATAAGGCTCAGCAGATCAGTGATGATACTAACCCGGCACGTTAACTCAGAAGTTTGTTCTGAGGTCTTTTGTCCGGTGTGTTATATTGTATCACGCTAACAGATTGCCGATATATATATATTTTTTTTTGTAGGTGTACCTCACATCTTCTTGTATATGAGAAAACCACTAACCTAATTC
The DNA here is from genome assembly GCF_032717465.1 of Coenobita brevimanus. Classification (NCBI taxonomy): domain Eukaryota; kingdom Metazoa; phylum Arthropoda; class Malacostraca; order Decapoda; family Coenobitidae; genus Coenobita; species Coenobita brevimanus. Next base: position 52,567,217 of record NC_137023.1, on the reverse strand, counting down.
CACTTGCTGAAGAATATCAATAACAAGTTATAGGAAGGAAATAAGAGACTGCTAATATGAGGTGCCAGACTGGTTATCGGTCACCACCAATACAATGCTGTACGGTACTTGCACTACGAAAGTGTCAGTAATAATTCCCGATAATAATAAATTGAATATTAAGAGATATCATATTCACTGTAGTGGTTGCATAAGCTCTTCTGCTAGAATAGCCCTTTCGTTTTGGTATTTTTAAGAAAATATTTTCAAAAAGTCACAATTTCATGCCCTCCTAACCTTGGCGTCCAATGCGTCTGCTCTTACTACTACCTGCTAGGTACACTTCTAGCGCCATCTCTCTTGGTTGATGTATATGCAATACCAAGTCGATTGATTGCCGTGTTTAAGTACCTGATGTATGAAGAGTGCAATGTCGTGTGTTAACTTTTCTTCTTACCTCTCCTATTATTCTTGCCGACTCAGTAAACAGTGCTGTCAGTGAACTGCAGACACATGTGCGGAAGAATGTCTGATAGAATTTTAAGAATATCCCTCCAGTTAAATTCTATCGTGCCAGAGTACCGTGAATTTTACTGTCATTCCCTGAAATCGAATCTATAAAGAATGTAAAATCGTTTATAATAATGTCTTACAATTTCGCCTGTAAAGAGAAGATTGGTTACCCTGAAGATGGTCTAAATAAGCCAGAAACTGCTCTGTCATCTCAATAAAATGAAATTCCATGTGTGGGATAACCGTTCCATTGGTTCCTTACATGTCACAATATCGGCTCAATGCATTGAAAGAAATATGGAAGACACGTATGCCAAGGAAAATCCGACTGAAGCCAGAAAAATCTGCCTCCAGTTAGGATATTTGTGTATAACCTTGGAGTTGTGCGATTGCTGTGATGTGGGAGTGACACTGACTTCATACTCATAGTAAGATGATGTTTCTTTGTCTGTCTGTCTGTTTGTTTCTCCCCATATACCGTATATATATATATATATATATATATATATATATATATATATATATATATATATATATATATATATATATATATATATATATATATATATATATATATATATATATATATATATATATATATATATATATATATATATATCAAATTTTTTGGGGAGGCGGTGCCTCAGTCAGTTGAGAGGTGAACTGCAGTCCTACCGGACCCAGGTTCAAATCTCCGCGGGAGCAGGGATCAATTTAAGGATTTGAATTTCATAAAATCAGACTTTACTGATCTACCAGGAGACCCATCGACATGTAAAAATACCCCCGCTAATACCAATACACCAGTCCTGTATGCGACAGCCCTAGCATGTATTCAATATGGACGGTGGATGTTAGCGCCGAAGTGGTGACATGTACAGTAGAGGTGTATGATATGAAGGAGGACTACTGGGCCTTGGGAGCAGGCTGTGAAGTCTGTGCCCAAAGTCGGACCCGTAAATAAAAATGTCTGTATACCTATATCTATATCAATATCTATCTATCTATATATATATATATATATATATATATATATATATATATATATATATATATATATATATTTACGGTATATATAATGTGTGTGTGTGTGTGTGTGTGTGTGTGTGTGTGTGTGTGTGTGTGTCCCTTCTTTTCATATATTTTTTTCATCATCTCAGTCCCCTCGTCGTCCCCCACCCCATAGCACACACACTTCCACACTCCCCTAAGCCTCCGTGAGTGCTGTACCGAGATAGAGATTATGACCGTCGTAAACCTGGGTTATTTTCTTTCTCATGTCTGTCTGCAATCATGTGGGAAGTTTCTGCCCTCTTACTCTAGTGACAGTGCTGACTTTCGCACTTGACCGAGTCACCGAACACACACACACACACACACACACACACACACACACACACACACACACACACACACACAACATGTTTTATATAGTTTATCTTTCCATTTATCTATCAACACTATCTATCTATCTATCTATCTATCTATATCTATATATCTATATCGATATCTGTGTATCCATATTATCTATTTATCCATATCTATTTGTTTATATCTATCTATCTGTCTATATCTATATCTTTCTATCTCTGCCTATATCGATATCTATCTATCTGTGTATATATATATCCATCTGTCTATATCTACAGTATATCTATCTGTGTATCTATATCTATATCTGTCTATCTATCTGTTCAGACCGCACAAACCTAAATTTCTAATTGGTGATGGTATCATCTGACTATTTCACAAGAAGAATCAGATTCAGATTTTTTCTTAAATAGTGAACAGGAGGGTAATGTCGATTGGCTACCATGAATAACTCGAGGCCGGATATTTCTTAATTGCCAGATGTCATTAGAGTTTTGCTCTATATTTTGATTTGAGCACTTTCGTTTATATATATATATATATATATATATATATATATATATATATATATATATATATATATATATATATATGAAAAGTCTTTAGGTTTTGCATAAACAGTTATTACGGACAAGCACAAAATTGAGTATATCTATATGTATTGTACCTTGAAGGTTCAGATATGTTTCATTGCATTATATTGTGGGCAGTGAGGGGGACACAATACATCACTCACCTGTGGGTAATATTAGATTCCTGGGAAGTCTAAGTGAACTGAGAGTGGTAGATTAGCATCACACACCAATGGTTTGAGGATGCTGCCTTGAACATTTATTGCATCCCATTGTGTTGAGGGTATTCATTTTACGAGCTGTATTCTATTGTAAGTGTATAATATCATAGTTGGAAATATAACCTGCCGTCTTCATCTCTGAATAACGTTTTGAAGTATGCGTCACTAAAGGTACGTTTGTAACCACACACCACTGTGTGTGTGTGTGTGTGTGTGTGTGTGTGTGTGTGTGTGTGTGTGTGTGTGTGTGTGTGTGTGTGTGTGCGCGCGCGCGCGCATGAGTGAATGCTAGCGTGTGCAGAGACGAAGCCATGGGACTGAGGTGTGGTTTGACACCCCCTAAATTAGAAAAGGAAATAGAAACTGGTATAACTAAAATGGCACTCAGTTGTGCGCATACCTCCGCCAAGGCCTAACATGCAGTTCCTTTTAATTCAATCAAGTCTAATCCAGTATGGAAAGAGACTACCCCCCTTTAAAAGCATATTTAAATCGGCTAGATCCGGAATTTTATATGGATCCGCGCCAAACTGTACACGTTCGTAGATACCAACATCTTAAATATACCTGATTCTTTTGATCATGATCCATGCAATTTTCACAGAGAAATTTACGAAAATGTCGAAAATAAAAGCCCTATCGCGACGTTAAAGATAGTGAAAAAAAAAAAAAAAAATCCTGGATCCGCATCTTTATATAGTACTGCACTAAAATTTCTCGGAGTCTATTTTGGGCCAAGGCCCATTCTTTTACCAAGTTTCGTGGAAATCCGTCCAGTAGTTTTTGTGTAATCTTGTTCACAAACCAGCCAAACAACCAACAAACAAACGTACAAGGGTGAAAAATTAACCTCCTTGGCGAAGGTAATGAGAAAACCTGGAATTATACGTTCAGATCGAACTGAGAGAGATAGATTGCGATTTTTTTTTTTTTTTTGCAACACCTACAAGGATTTTTTTTTTTTTTTAATGAAACCCACAGGTTGGAAATAATTTCATGATACCCACTATAAATTGGAATTTTCTTTGACACCCTTTACCTCTTGTTCTTCTTCCTCTATTTTCATGAGAGCATCCGATGTTGTGATTGATCTTGATACCCAAACTACTTTAAAGTTTCTCATGACTCTCCCAGCTACTTCATTTTTCTTCCCTGATGACGTCTTTTAGTAACTGGATTTTTTTTTTTTTTTGACTCCCCGAAGTATATGCTCGTAACTTTACCCTGTGTGTGTGTGTGTGTGTGTGTGTGTGTGTGTGTGTGTGTGTGTGTGTGTGTGTGTGTGTGTGTGTTGATGTAATAAACGCTTAAATATCCGCCAAACGGATAACTTTAATTTGCTAACTCGCATTATAATATTTCACTATTACAGCTAGTCCATATATAACGGTGCGGTAAGCTGTGTTGACATGATTCTTGTGAGCTCTTTAATGTAATGGCGCATTTTAAGATTCTTGCTAACTGCGTATGATTTCACTATTTTCAACTTGGGAGAGACTTTTCAGAGTACAGTAGGATGATTAGCTATACTCGCTTTTACCTACCGTTTCACTACCGAAGCTTTCCTCCAAGATAAGTACAATTCAATTGGAGGAAGCAAGAATAAACCAGATGCGGAAGGGCTACTAGTTCAAGAGGTCAAGTGCATATCGCTGTTATTATACGATTCATCATCATGATCGTCATCCTGACCCCGGTTCCTGCGTAAGTGATGAGAGGAGGTAGGATTTCAGAGAGAGAGAGAGAGAGAGAGAGAGAGAGAGAATAAGAACCAGCAAACAGAAAGCTCAGTGAAACTGACCGAACATAGTTATTTACAAACTGTTCAGTTACCATTAATTATTGTTCTTCCCACCTAGTTATAAGAACGGGGTGAGGTAGGTTCCAGACACAAAGGAAGAACAAAATCAGGATTACTCTTACAGCATGTCCAGGGAAATAGAAAAGTCACCTGCACTTCAGTTAGGCCTCCGGAATCCTGTCTCACATAAAATCTTCGAATAAATATTGATATTTACTTAATTTTCAAATATAGTCATACATTTTAACTAGGAGGATATTTTCTTGTTTTTATAGCCTCTTCTCGGTAGCTCAGTGATAAGACTACCAAGATTCTACAGTCTTTTCATTGCACTTTCTCGTGACTAGCACGATTTCTGTTTAATATGTTTAGTTCAGTGTTCAAAATGAAAAGATGCCATTTTCACGTCTAGTTAAAGTATACTGAGCATAGGTAGTTAACACTTAGCTTCCATAATACAGGAAGGCCATAAGCCCAATAAAATCGTTTTTTAGTAGTAAGGACAGACCAGCTTAGTCACTGAACCTCTTCGGCCCATTATCATTCCAATAAATCGTCTTTCGGGAGTTAGTATATGAAAGCAAATTGTCATCGTCGTAAAGGTGTTAATTCTTCCAGTACGATGACATACTGTCTTCCTCTAACAGACGATTTCATTAAGTAATCTTGTGCAGAGGTCAGTGAAGGGAACTCTTTCATATTAAAAAAAAAAGAAAAGAAAAAAAAAAACTAAGTCAAGTAATCTGTAGCACAAAGAATATTGCATACAGTAACAAAAATAAAAGATAAAAGGATAATGAAATGTTTCTGTATCGGTTGTAGCGCGTCCTGTAGCTACATGTAACGAAATATTGGTATGAACTACATTATTCTACTGGCATGGACTAGCTTAAGGCCTACTTTAATACGCTGGATACACGAGAATATTCCAGTCGTTCCAGTATATTTAAGCTTTGCTCGAATACTCCACTGCTTATCGAATATTCTCCGTGGTCTTCAATATCCTACTTGTACCGAAATGCATTAGTGATACGGCACCTCACCGCTGTCAGGCTTCATTTATTCACTGTCGGCATAATAAATCGTCTGGTGTTAGCCGGAATAGAATACTAAAGTTGACCCGACCAAGAGAGGGTTAAAGCTAGCAGTATTCACACTCCCAGATTCCTTTGACCAACTCTCATCTGCATCAAACTGTCTTGCATTAGCGGGAGTAAGTACTAAAGTTATTCCAACAATGAGGGGGTTTTCTGGTAACTATACTAACAATCTAAGGCCTTTCTGACGATTACTCAGCAGCGTAAACTCTTTTGGTGTTAGCTGAAACAGAATACTTGTACTAGAAATGTGCTGATCAGAGTTAATGGTAATAGTGTTGAAACTCTTAGGTTCGTTTACCACCGGCTACCTAATTACAGTCGCCTGCTATTAACTGGAACAGAACTGGCTACTAGAGTTATCCCGTCCACGAGAAGGGTATTAGTTACAGGATTAACACACTCAGGCTATTTGACCAACTCTTAAATAAAATCATCTGGTTAGGTTCAATAGTAAAAACTAGAGTTACGCCGATCATGTGAACGTTAATGCAGTGTGGTGTGTGTATTCTCATTATTGTGTGCAAGTGTTCCTTTGTTTAAATGCTAGAGGGCAGGACGGGATGCATGCAGTCGAACTGAAGATTGCTTATCCCATGAAAACCACAGGCATCCAGTTAAACCCGTTCAGCTGGTGGATGATTGTTTTTTAGTTCGTGCCAACTGTCGATGATTTCGTTCAGTTTTGGACACTCATTCCAGCGGTGAAAGCAATCTTTCTACCCTCCAGTCTGAAACATCTCTCCTTAACTGAGGAAAATTGTCTGAATATGCCAAAGAAAAAAGAATTAATACTTCACCCTTGTGCAGAAGAGGTTGACACTTTGATTATACCGAGTTAACGTGGACTTGTTTTGATCTCCCGTTGGAAGCCGAAATATAAAACTAAGGTCTTATTCTCTGTCAAAACATTAATCGCGATATTTTGAACATTCTTATTGGTTTATGTGTATCTTGAACGACATAAAATTAATTTACGAGTATGTCAGTAAGATCTCTTCAGTGAGGGATCTCTTCTAAGCTGACTATGCTGGTCTAGCGGTGGCAAAATGGCACCAATTAAATATCTATCTGTCTGTCTATCTATCTGTACGTATATATGTAGGTATGTATGTCTCTCTCTCTCTCTCTCTCTCTAATCCGTGTTCTTTGTATTTTGTGTCAGTCACGCTCAAATCAAGAGCCAGAGACCCCCAGACCCATATATATTCTGAATCAGGGTGACCCAAGGATTGTTTTAGGGGGGTCAAAATACAGATCTGGGTCTTTTGAGGTTATTAGCAGAGTGTTCGCCTCTTTGGCCCGGGCAGCCCTGGGTACCGCTGCATCCCAATTTTTAGCATGGAGACTCACATGACCTCCAGTCCGGACATAGGCTACAGTATGTGAGGTTGACCTCCGAAGTCACTTGAGGTCACCGGTCGGAGGTCATTTGATGTCACCGGTATTATTTTTATGCAAGGAAGAAGGAACCAAGGGCCAGGGGCCAGCAGATCGTTCCTTCTAAGAAAAAACAACAACAACAGAGAGCCAAATTCAAGATCCTTTTATATCGAGATGCCTGGACACATTCCTTTTGAAAGACTGGAGATCATAGGAAGTAGGAAATACAGACAGACTGAGACAGTTCCAGGGTTGACTTATTGCATAAATGAACGGTTAACTCTTGCATTAGAGAGTTGGACAGAAAGGGGATGAGAGTTTGTTGCCTAACGGGTGCTAAGTGCCCATCGTCGGGGTGCAGGGATGCAAGCAGATAGACAATAGTAACGAAGTGCGCACAAATACTGTGCGAAGCTGAAATAGAAAGTTCGTGTTCCTCTTATAATAAGAGTACATGGTCTTTCTGGAGTAGAAAGATTGATTGAACTAGAATAAATAGGATTAGACTGTCGTCCTCTTTGGCCCGGGCAACGTCGGGTACCCTTGCTAGTATATATATATATATATATATATATATATATATTATATATATATATATATATATATATATATATATATATGCGTTTATCTATATCTGTCTATCTGTCTATCTATCGAGAGGATTATTTAGTTTTGAGAGGGTTACGGGAGTTTGTTTACAACCCCTACTGTACGGGAGGTCTTACCCAGTATTGAATAAAATCTTGTGGCGTACACGTCAATGCAGGACGCCAAATAAGCATCTACGTCTTGAAAGGATTCATAGTATATACAAATAAAAATATTATTTTCAAGTCTTATGATGAAATGGCAACAAAAGTGAACCTAAACAGTAAACTTAGAGACTTCTTAACACACTGAGTTTTCTATCGCTCAGCCAAAGTGAATAAAATAATTTGGTACCGGTATTGACTCCAATAATATACATGAACAGACCTAACAACAAGATTAGGGGAGAAATTAAATTTCTCTGGCATCTGTGCTCACCCTCAACTTAATAAAAACGACTGGTTTTAGCAGCAAAAATTATTTCAAAAAATGAAAATTATATTCAAATATTGATAATTTGGTTAAAGTTGACTTTGACCTGTGACCCTCAATTTTAGTAAGTTTTGTTTAGGTTTTTGTAGATCATTCTGTGATTTTGATTCTCAGTGCACGATTTGGTCAGTAGACGGTGGAGATCTCTGTTGGTTATATATATATATATATATATTATATATATATATATATATATATATATATATATATATATATATATATATATATATATATATATATATATATATATATATGGAGGCTCTGTGGTACAGTGGTAGAGTGTGCGTTTCGTACTCAGGTGAACCAGGGTTCGCGCCCCGCCAGGGTAATAAACTTTGGAAGTGTGCACCTGGCCACATACTGCATTGGCGGACACAAGTGGTGCTGATGTTGAACCAGTGTCGCTTACTATAAAGTATGCATGCACCCAGTCGGCTTGCGCGGGCCGATTACACTTGGTTCACAGACTACACACACATCCAAAGCCACTACAACACTACAGTTACTCTTACAAGCACTTCTCACCCTACATACAATCTCTGCCAGACAGCCTAAGCTGTATCATCCCGACTTCGATCAGGATAGGCCGGTCCTGCAGTGGATACTCAAACGGCTGATGATGTGATATATATATATATATATATATATATATATATATATATATATATATATATATATTTGAGGGGTTCGGGAATCGCCCGTAAGAGGCAAGGGAAACTGTCTAATCTTTACTGATACTAGGGTTTGTTCAGTTCTGTTTGCATGACAACTTTCGTAACAGTATCTCCAACTGTGTAGAAGGAGTTTGATGACAGACCGACAGCAGACAAACGGCAGACATTGCATGTCCTCGGTAGATAGGAGACGGTGGACAAACCGGGAAAAAGTTATACTATTCGTCTGTCATCGTTGGCAGGTTTTTATAATCAAGTAAAATGTGCCATAAGGAACAGCAAAGTAGTTATTACAGAGGTATGCTCTGTTCCTTGAATTACTCAAGACTGATTCTTATTTCCTTGCTCGGAAGAATAAGCTAAAATCACATGCTTTTCACTGGAATATTTCTTTCTGCCTCTGCATTTTCGTCAGAGTTTAGTTTACTCCCACATCCCAGCTGAAAATAACTTGAATTTATATTCTTTCCCACTTCCATTTCGCCTGTCATATTTTCATCAAAGTTTTATTTTTCCCTCTTCTCAACTGAAAATAATGTGCGAAAATCGTATTCTTTCCATCTACTTATTTTCCCTCTGCCATTTTTATTTTACATAGCCGTACTTCCTATTACTACAACGTTCATAATAAGTTAATTTGACGATCTTCCTACTTAGTTGTTTTACCTCTATTTTTTCGTCATATTCATCTGTTTTTCTCTTAGCTCCAAATAAAGAGGTAAATTCACGGTCTGACCACTTGGTTATATTTTCCTATACTTTTTCTTCCAATTTTTCAGGGTGTGTAAAATTGTATGTGCTCTAGATGAGTTTTGCTGCCCACGTTCACGATAGCGGAACTCATTACGGTGTTTGGCTATCAGTACGCACACACTTTGCACGCTATTTGCAGCAGGAGGCATATCGACTATCAGTGGTATTAAAAATGGCTGAAAATTTGAGAGAGAGAGAGAGAGAAAGAGAGAGAGAGAGAGAGAGAGAGAGAGAGAGAGAGAGAGAGAGAGAGAGAGAGAGAGAGAGCGCTGATAACACCGACTTCCATTCTAGAATCACAGAAGACTATAGATAGTTAGCCTACATTAATTCCTTCACTATGATTTCACCATTATATTAGTTCTCGCTACCACTGTAGGAGCTTCTTTAAATTAGATTGTAACTCGTGGTCATGGGGCTAGAACTGTCTCCTAACATTTCCAGAGTGATGTCTATCTTTGATACATTTTGCTACCGACAAACTGTTTTATTAATATTGAAAAGATCTCTTGTGTCAGTGGGGTCAAGTTTCCCTCGACAAATTTATCCATCAGTGAGTTCCTTTTTGACCCGTCAAAGAGCACGCGTGCCTGGGGCTATACAACTCAGTCTCGATGCTTAAAGCAAGGTTAAAAAGGAGTATGATCTCACTCGCTGCGAGTGGCATTTACTTGAGCAATAAACCCAGTCATCATTCGGATTTACACCTTCACGTGCCCGATCATTTGCCTATATGGTTACCACCACAAGTAGTAAGTTGTAGGGGGTTGTAGGAAACCATTTGGTTTGTCATTCTGTATAGAATCAGCTGAGGGTAGCACTATGTCAAGTGAATGTATTGCCTGCACCCCACCTGCCATGAAATTATAGGTAAATACTTATCGGATATCGCAAGTAGATGAACATTGTCACATTCAACTCCCATGCAGGCGATACAGCTTTTGAACTTCAGTCTGAGGACGTGCTGTCATATGACGCTACCAGAAGATTGTATTTAGATCAGGACAAGTTTGGTGCTAAACAACTTAGAAACAAACTCCATTAACCGGTACTGCTGCGGGAAATCACCTGCACAGTGAAACAATTCGTTTTTAAGGAAGCAAAACTGGCCCGTAAAATATGACAGCGTAGTGAATAGGTTAACTTCAGAGCATTTACTCTAACAAAAATCCTTAACCAATTATCTGCTCTGGTTGATTGGCAGGTGAGTTTGACAGTCTAATCAGACTCACTGCTACCGCATTACTGAGGCTCAGTAAAATTCATGCAGCATGTGAAACATACACAGCTCCGTCAGATGTAAACAAAGCCAAAATAGCAGGCCACTATAGCCTACTCGATCTCATCTGAAAAGAGTAGCGTCAGACCTTTGAAGGCTGGCAGGTGATTGGTTATCCGAGTGCATTCATTAGAAAGGATGTATTTTCAATACTATTTATTGTAAAGGATACAATGACCGTTTGACGATAATATTGCTCAGAGATATATATATATATATATATATATATATATATATATATATATATATATATATATATATATATATATAATGTGTGGTATATTAGAGAGAGAGAGAGAGAGAGAGAGAGAGAGTTATTTACTTAGATAAATTAAGAAAAACGAGGCCATACAAATCTATCGGATGGCTTAGATAAGCGTGAAGTTTTCATTTTTAATGCCATATGAACACTTTCGGACAAAGTTTTTCGAGTTCCTTGATTTTTTTTTTTTAACTATGCTCTGGCAAGTTAAGGTAAATTACACGTCATTACTGTGATATTTTGCGAAATCTAATCTTGTAAATGACATTGGAATTCCAATGAAATGTGAAATGTTCCCTGAATTTTGATGAGTGACTGACAGGCAAGGGGGAAGGTAGGCCATTGGAACCGCAGCCAGCCAAGAGAGGCGGAAACTGAGATGTCGCCCACGACGGAGTAGACGAATTCTCGATTTTTTGAAAGGGTTTTGCTTTCGCACCAGCTCACATTATGCTTTCCATTTTAATTCCAGTTTACATTATGTTTTCTGCCTTAGCACCAATTAACATTATTGTTTCTACTTTCGCATCATCGGTAAATTTTCTACCTTTTTGCTGTCGAATATCGACAGTTACAACAGCTCAGACAAGATATAGACTGCTGGATACTTGAAAATGAAGGGTGACAAATGGTTACTTCTTCACAATGTCTGCCAGCCATTCATCAGTAGTCAGGGAATATGTTATATTTTTCGACTTCCGATGTCTAGGTTAGATTTTACATAATTCGGCAATGACATAATTTACCTTAATTGGCCAGCACATGGGAAAAAATAATCAGGGAACTCATAAAACTTTGTCCAAAAGTGTTGGTTTGACAGAACTGAAAATTTCACTCTTATCTAGGCCATCTGACAGGCCTCTTTTTAAATTTATGCAAATAACAATAACCAAGCGATATACTGTATATATGTATATATATATTTGATCACTCATATCATCAGGAGGTTATTGTAACCTCTGTAACGAATGTTATTTAAAAATATCGTTACAAATGAATGCACTCAGACAACTAATCAACTGCCAGCTTTAAGAGGTTTAAGGCTCTTCTCAACTTAGATGAGACAGAATAGGCGATAATAACTGCACTCTTATCCCCTTGAATACGGAAACGTGCTTTACTTTACTTCTTTCTACATCCCAACGAAATTTATTCAGCTTCTGGGACACTTTGCAGTGAGAAGATAAATGAAGACTACATCTGACCTCTGCAATGTAAAACAATTATCCAAAGCTAAATTAAATAGTTTGGATATAGCAAGAATAAAATGAAAAGTACGTCATTGCACTGAAGACAGACAGAAACACAGTCCATGGCAATCCCCTAATTTATATATATAGCAGCTGCTAGCACTGCATTTGGCTGGTCTGCCTGCCAAGGTTACATATGCAATCGTTAGGAAGGTAAAGCCAGATAGGTTTTCTGTTGCCTGGGTGTAAAAATTTAACAGTCGGACTTTGGTGATTTGCAAACACGCACTGTAGGCTATCACTGTAACATATCTGAAACTGCAGTTTATACACACATACTCATACTACGTGATAATTTGTCAGCACTAATGCCCACATAATGTACACACACACACACACACACACACACACACATATATATATATATATATATATATATATATATACTCTCTCTCTCTTTCTCTCTCTCTCTCAGGTATTACATCTAGAAATGTTCGTAAGCAGTATGTATGTATCAAAGCTGAGGTGACCATCTCAGGTATGTGCGTGTGTTTGTGTCACGGAAAGAGTGAGAGAAAAAGTTTGAACGGTTTTTACGTTCCTCTCTCTCTCTCTCTCTCTCTCTCTCTCTCTCTCTCTCTCCTTCCGTTTTTATTAGTCATTAACTTCTTAGCTACAAGAATGGAATTGAAAATTTAATCTTCCTTAATGGGCATATCGAAATAACTTCTGATCCCTTCACTCTTACGCTTAAACTATTGTAGTATATGCATATTTTAAAGGTAGGTTTGGGGGTGTACAAGCGTTTTGGATGGGGAGAAGTGCTGTCTTTTGAGCATCTGATAATAAACATCTGAAGTATAAGAATTTAATCCATGATGTTGATATAATGAAAAACAATCGTATACCTCACGTGTAGGAGTATCAGGGAGGTATAACGCTAAATAACGAATACATTGTCAGCAATCACATCACTTAAATTAACATCGGTACCAATAGCTGTCACCATCCGCAGCTGTTATATTCCTGTCTCTCTCTCCACTCCCAGCCCCTACACGTCCCTCTAGATGTTACTGAAACTTACCCATTTATAGTAACTAATACCAGGAAGACATTAGTAGCAAGTTGAGCATTAACGGAAATAGATTAGTGAGTGATTCTAATTCTATATGCTTAGTTCCTTGATGGGTCATTGTTGCTTAACGGGTTAGGAGTGGATTGGTAGGGTAATGCTTGGCTGATATTTCGCCTTGGCCAAATTAAATGACTTACTGACTCCATGTGTATTACCTTTGGTTACATCACATAAAACTAGTGGGTAACAGTAACCCTTCTTTACTACAGTAATCTTAGCAGGTGCAGACCATAGTAATCATGTGGGAGATTTTACGCATTAGAGCAGAAAGGCCTCTCGAAACCCAGGTAAAAGTGTCCGGTGGTGACAAGAATATATTGTAAGGCAATGACGGTGTTAAAGGAGTGGCTGTTTATTTTCACGGCAAAATGCAGGAAATTTAATTGTGTTGGACTGGCGTGTGAGGGAGGCTTGAATGCCGAATCTGAATCCACTGCTTTCTGTCTCTGTCTGTTTGTCTGTCTGTCTGTCTGTCTGTCTGTCTCTCTCTCTCTCTCTCTCTCTCTCTCTCTCTCTCTCTCTCTCTCCCTGGTTCTATTTCAACCTAGTTTTCTCTCTTTGGGTCTTTCTTTGGTTCTTCTTCAACCTGGATTATTCTCATTGGGTGTCGGTCTCTTCCTGGTTCTATTTCAGTCGAGATTTCTCTCTTTGGATCTCTATATTTCCCTGGTTCTACTTCAATCTAGTTTCCTCTGCCTGGGTCTCTGTCGCTTTCTGATTCTCTTATCCTTTCACTTGGTTTTTCTTTGTCTCGTTTTCTGTCTTCCCAAGGTCTCTGTCTAACTGGTACGCTAGCTGGATTACTTGTATTTGGTCACCGAGCTCGCTGTTTCTCTCCAGGTCTCTGTTAATTTCTGTTTTACCCTCTCTATATGTTTATCTGTTTCTTTCTCGTTCTGTCTACCTGGCTTCTTGTATCTTGCCTCCTTTGCTCTGTTCAGTATCTGTGTGGTTCTCTATCTTTCCCTTGTCTCCTCTCTCTCTCTCTCTCTCTCTCTCTCGTTCTTCCCTAACCCTCTCCCTAGCCCGCCATCCTGCACCACGGGGATTAATTTCAATCGCTCAGTGGATTCCAACCCCTTTCCGCACACCTCGCTTCCCCTCCTCTCTTAATCCCCCTCTACCCTTCTCAACCCCATCACCTATACTTTGCACCTCATTCATATTCTCTTTATCTTCACTGTTGATACTGTTGTACTAATTTTGGTTTCTGTCAAATGCTTGCTTTCTAATTCTCCAGTTATTTTCTTACTTTTTTCTGTATAAACCGGTCTTTCTCTCTCTCTCTTTCTCTCTTGATAATTTTGACTTATTGTTTCCGTGTAAACCATTCTCCTTTTGTTCGCTGTCGATATTCTTTACTCAGTTATGCTTACCAACTTTATATTCATATAGAAAATTCTTCAGTGTTACCAGCTGTGTCTTCACTGTTGAATGGTCGAATGGCATTTTTTTTTTTTAATGTGCCCATCAGTCGAGTCTGTGAATGCCGTGTCTGACCCGCCTGATCTCACTGTGAGCTAGTCATTTTCATATTTCTCAATGCTTACAGAAAGAAATAAGAGTACTCAGAGAGCCCTGACCTCCGGCTAGGTGACATCATCTTCCTTCTGATCTCGACCTTTGACATTGTTGTTCTATTATCAAATTACTTGTTGCTCTGATGGTCCTAGATCATTAGTCAAAATTTTGTGCAAGTTTATTCAACAGATATAATATGCTTCTATCAGACGGAAAAACAAACTGAAGGTAAGAAAATGCAACAATGCTACACTACCTGCAATATTGCCACCATAGGCAGACTGCTGAGCACTAGGAATCCATGGCATGGCTGATGATTATCACAGACGTGTGGATGAAGGACTGATCCACAATTTGTACCGTCAGGGACGTAAATTCGTCTAACATTTCATTTCATATACACCTCTGCTTCTTCTGCTGGGTAATATTCACATGCTAAGAGGGGTGGAGAATGTATATTTTTCTACCCGTGAAGATCCTTTTTGATATCATGAACTGGTGGAAAGTGGCGGACTTACCGTAATAATGTAGTAGATACAGTGGAAATAGGTGAACTTTTTCACAGAGTGCAGTCTCTTTCTTGTCGATTTTTGGATGGGAACACTTTTTGGCCTGATTCCTAACGTTGCATCTGTCTAGTAAGAACTTCACTTATCAGTAAGATGCACAAAATTCCTGACAGGTTTAATACTGTATTCCGTTGGGCAAGATACAGTATCTTTTACTGCTTATCATGTTGTGTAATAGAAATATCAATATTTGGGTGGTCACACACGTTTTAGGTTTAAATAATATTGTAACTTTACGAAGAAAAAAAAGTTAGATGAACTTGGTGGTCAACCGTGGATGCAGCTGGACTGGGTTAAGAGGAAAGGTATTGGCTTCCACTAACATGCACTCAGAAACAAAGCGAATAAATCATGAGCACTACTTTGTGGACGAAAGTGGAATATGCGTAAGAGGACACTTGCCATTTGCTCAGCGCATGGGGAACGTTTCACACATTTTCCTTCTTATCTTGGTAGAAAACAGAAAGAAATATATATATATATATATTTCTTTTAACAAAATTGGACCAGTTCCACAGCTTGAATACTGAACTCGTTGTTTGATCAGCATTAGTTATTAGGTTCAAACAAGAGTCCTTAGCTGCTTGCCAAATCCACTCCCTAATATCATTACTCTTAGCAATCATCTGACCTGAAAAGGGTTAGGGATCATACTCAGGTAAGAGAGAGAGAAAGAAAAACACACACTTTAATTATATTCATACCCCTAACTGCGCCGTTGTTCTTTGATGCAAGGAAGAAGAAACCATAGGCTAGGAGCCTGCAAGATTTTTCTTCCCCCCTAAAAAAAAAAAAAATAAAAAAAAATAAATTCAAGATCCGTTGGATATGCTTAGACACATTATATTAAAACGACTGGAGGCCACAGGCGAAGGGAAATGCAGATGGAGCAAGATAGTTCCATAGTTGACGTGTTGCATAGCCTACATGAAGGACTGAAAGTATCGGTTAACTCTTGCATTAGAAAGCTGAACAGAAAAAGGGCGAGAGTTTGCTGCCAGACAGATGCTACGTGTCCGCCTTAATAGATGGGGAGGGGGGGGGGTGCAAGCAGGGAGTCCAGCAGAGCAGGGACAAAGGAGCTAGCGATAGTAAAGAGATAGATGCAACAGTGCTGCGAAGAGATACAGGTTGAAGGGAGTCAGTAAAAGGAAGAGAGTTAATAAGACGTAAGGCCTGGGAAGAGCTGTACATATATATGGGGAGCCCCCCCCCCCGTCCCACACACACACATGAATTGTAATCTACACAGAGGCGAATAAAACACCTGTGTAAAGTCAACAGCTGTGCTGAATAAAAAAAAAGATACAGAGTCGACTTAACACACCCAGCATCTTGGAAGCAGGTTTTGCAATTCAGGTAATATAATCTTCCCATGATAAATCCCGAGAAATGCAATTCCGCTTATGGTCAGAGGTGATGCGCGATTGAGTTTTGGATGTTGTTAAATATTAAAGGATATCCCTGTGGGTAATTTTGGCGAGTCGAAGGATGTATGAACTCCGCTTTGGATTCATACAAAACAACAAGGATATGAGCCAAGTTCGAAAATAGGTGTGCCATAACCTCATTCCGTGCTTGTTGAAGTAACTGCTGTGATGGACGTTGTGGGAAGCAAATGGAAAGGTGAAGCGTGGAGTCATCAGCATATGCGTGGAGAGGATTGCGGTAGACGTACAGCTAAGGTCAGTGATGAACAGATGGGAGAGAGTTAGTGATGGGACAGAACCCTGAGAAACACAACTGTTGACAGCTCCTGGAGAAAATAGGTGGTCGTTTACAACACCAGCTATAGAAGGACCGGACAGGAAGCTAGAGATAAAGGCACAGATAAAAGGACAGAAACTGTAAGAAGGCAGTTTGGAAACTAAAGATTTATCCTAGACTTGCTCCAGTGCCTCCACCTGAAGAGAGTTGGCAGCGCTCCTACTCATCATTAAATACACTCTTAAACATGAGAAATAATTCATCACTTGGCTTTCAAGCAGAAGCAGTAACGCTACCTCACATGATATACTAACTACGTAAAATGAAAATAACGCCTTATAAAGAAAACTGAATTTGCACAAATACAGTGGCTGCAAAATAACAAGACGCTAAATACACTGATTAATTTTGTAATTTTATGATGTTGTGTACGTAACCTCTAGTATTTTTCATGAAGTACATGCTTATGTCCTCAAGGAAACCATGTTGACAGACGAAAATGAACATTAATTTTGAATTACACCGACCAAGTGGAAAGTTGCCAGTGACACTGAACGCTGATATAACGGTGTAATAATACGGAAGCGTGTGAAACAACCCCAAATGCAATTAACCCTTCAAAGCAACAGATCACTTTTAAATTGCAAATAACTGTCGGACGGTAATCAGAAAAAAATGAGCAAACATGTCACTGTGCTGATGCTTTGCCATTTCTTCACATCATCAGACGGAATGAATTAACACTTTGGCCGATGTGAACAAGACAAAATAGGTGAGAAGGAATACCTGTGAAGAAGGTTAAGTTTTCATCGCTTATTAATACCACTATGAATAAACGCAGACATTATCCTTGCCATTACGATGATGACATTTTTGTTTATTCTTTTTTACCACCAGGTAAAATTGCCGGTACTCAATTTTAGGAAAGGCACTATATTAATAAAAGCCTAATTGAAAACTTAATGCAGTCACCTCCAGTTCAAAAAAGGTCTCCCGAAAGCTACATATACAGTAATTGTCTATAGATGACTGAACATAATTTTGCATGGAAAGCACGAATAATGTAAAAAGGACGTTACAGTACTGAAGTGATTATGGTCGTCGCTCTGTTATCCATAAAAATGAGCGGGTCTCTCTGCCTATCGAGCATTTGCATCTTTCATCCATCCCTCGTGTTGTTCCACCAGTATCAGTCTTCTACCTAATCTTTAGGCTATTTCCTTGTTCCACCTAGAATTTGTTCAGTTTTCCCGCCCTAGTCCTTGTTTCATTGTCCCACCCACCTCTGAATTCATCTTTTCATGCAGCCCGCAATCTCTTAATCCATCCAGCACACCTTCTACATGCAGCCTTCCTCCTTCAGCTAGCCCTTCTCCTCCTTCAGCTAGCCCTTCTCCTCCTTCAGCTAGCCCTCCTCCTCCTTCAGCTAGCCTTCCTCCTCCTTCAGCTAGCCCTCCTCCTCCTCCACCTAGCCCTCCTCCTCCAGCCATCCCTCATTTCCTTGTTCCACCCAGCCTTGCCCTGCCCCTCCCCTCTCCCCCACCCTCGCCCCTGGGATATTCCAAACTGCTCCCTCCTGGGCTGGTAGGTTTGACGGAAATTAAGCGACTAAATAAAACTGGGATTCTATCATATTCATGCAAAACGGAACGTGTCGGCCAGTTATTACAGGGCAGGGTGTGGGTAATTTCTCTCTCTCTCTCTCATTCCTTCCTTCCTTCTTTTACCTTGCATCCAAACCTTCATCCTATCTAACAGGCACGGGTCTCAAATCAATATATCATTCTCCCTGTACTTCCACAGTCCGCCTCTTTCCTCTCTTTTGTTTGCATTTTTTTCCTTTCCCCCCCCCTTTTTTTTTCCCTTTCCTTGGGGGAAGCAGCCTAGGTATATAGATAGATAGTATATTCTGCCGCTCTGTCAAACTTTCACTCTACCCCATTTTCTTAATTCTCTGTCTTGCGCTCCCATTCTCCTGTTTTCTCTCTCACAGTTTCCCTTTCAGTGGTTCTCTGTCTGTCTCTCTCTGTCTCTGTCTCCGTCTCTGTTTGCCTGTTTTTGTCTGTCTGTCTGTCTCTGTCTGTCTGTCTCTGTCTCTGTCTGTCTGTCTGTCTCTCTCTGGCGAAATGAAAACTCTTTTTCTTCTACACCTCTCTCTCTTGCTTTCTCTGTCTGTGTGTCTGTCTCTCTCTCTCTCTCACACACACACACACACACACACACACACACACACACACACACACACACACACACACACACACACACACACAGGGTCCCGGAAGGTGTGGAATGAGGCGTGGAAGAGAGGGGGGCGTTGATCCCTACGCTGCCTCCCAGACACGCCCGCCGGCTGGATATTGAAGGGATGGTGGAATGGGATGGAGTTTGTTGGAAAAGAGGACGGGGAGGGACCGTAGTGGAAAGGGGAAAAGAGTAGTGAAGTGGAGAGAGAGAGAGAGAGAGAGAGAGAGAGAGAGAGAGAGAGAGAGCGAGAGAGAGAGCTGGGAGAGAGGAGAGAGTGGTGGAACGGAGAAGAGGAGTGGAGGTGAAAGAGGGGAGTGAGAGGTCAAGGAAACAGGGTGGCTGAATGAAAGGAAGAAAGGTGGGGGGGCAGAGCAGAGGAGGAGAGATTCGTGTATTAGGGGAGAGAAGTGTGTGTAGGAGGGGAGTGGACGATGGAACAAGAGAGGGAGTGTAGTGGAACAGGACAACGGGAAGTGGAGCGGGGGAGAGAGGGAGGTGGAAGAGAGGGGATGGAGCTGGAACGTTGGAGGCAACTGAGTGAAAGAGGAGAGAAGGAGGTGGGACAAGGGAATGAGTTATGTGGAAGGGGAGAGTCGCTGATTGGAGAAGAGTGGAGAGTTAGGTGAAGCAGAGCAGGGAATGAGAGAGGATGATGGAATAGGGGAGAGATTTAGGTGGAAGAAGCGAGATGGGGTTAGAGAAGGGGAAGGGAACTGGGTGGAGGAGGGGAGAGTGGGCTGAAACGAGTGAGGGGTCTGAGTGGAACAGAGCAAGGAGCTATGCGAAAGAGGAAGGGGCGGGATGGTAGAAGAAAGAGGGAACTGGAACGGGAGAGGGAACTAAGTGGAAAAGGAGAGTGAAAGAAGAG
Source organism: Coenobita brevimanus (assembly GCF_032717465.1). Lineage (NCBI taxonomy): Eukaryota > Metazoa > Arthropoda > Malacostraca > Decapoda > Coenobitidae > Coenobita > Coenobita brevimanus. The sequence continues at coordinate 52,546,998 of NC_137023.1, read as the reverse complement.
AAAGACTGTAGGAACGGTAGAGAAAGCTTGATGATACGTTAGTTTAGTGGAAACGGAGGAAGACTTCCGGAAAAGAAGGAGAGAACTGGGTGTAAAATGGAGAGAGAGGGAGAGAGTGCTGGACCGAAGAGGGAGCTCAGTGAAAGAGGAGAGATATTAGTAAGCGGATCACGGAGGGAGAGGGGGTGCTAAACAGGGAGAAGTTAGCTGGAGATGGTGAAAAGGTGTAGGATACAGGGAATAAAAGCCAGTGTGAGAGCCGATAATTGAGAGGAATGGAGCAGGGTGATCAGGGCAAGAGGATGGAGAAGGTGGAACGGGGAAAGGAGCTTAGAAGCAGAGAAGAGAAAGTGAGGATTTTCAAAAACACAATGAATAGAATTTTTATCTAGTTTAAATCCATCATTGGCCTGGTCACATTAGTTTATTACAACTGCACGTGCGTAGCGTGGCGGGGTTATTGTTTTGTTAGACGGGCGTGTATGCATGTGCCTAAGTATATGTTTGTTTGTCTATGTTTGTGTGTGTTTGTTTATTTGTCCATGTTTGTGTGTTTGTTTATTTGTCTATGTTTGTGTGTGTGTGTGTGTGTTTTTGTGTGTGTGTGTGAACAGTGTAACTAAGTTTTGATCTGATATTAACCAAATTTGGTGGAAGCGCTAACGGTCAGCCAAGGATTGACCTGCTGTTCTTAAGAACAGTCGGTCAAGGTAAAGGTCACACGACCAGGTCAACCAAGTTTTTATCAGATTTAGAGATAACTTAGGGGAAGCGTTTATAATAAGGTAAGGAAGTTATTCAAATGTGAGAATAGCCAAAAATCAAGGTCAGAGAGCAAGGTCAAAAGTTTGACCCTATAAGTCGAAAAATTTTATTTGATCTGGCTCAGACCAACTAAAAGGGTTGAGAGTAGGGCAAGAAAAAAGAGATTAATTCATTCCAAGATCAAGGTCACAGGAAGAATATCAACTTAAATTTTTATTCGATTTAGACCAAAGTTGGTGGAAGGTTAATGGTCAACGAGGGATGAAGTAATTCAGTATGGGAACAATTAGGCGAAGATTAAGGTCACAGGAAAAAAATGAATTAATGAACCCTGAAAAATGTGATAAGGTTCGAGTGTTGCATTAAGTCCTACCTGTTGTCTAGGGTTTCATTCATTTCACAGGAATCTTCGGTAGCCAAAGGATTATAAGTTGATCTTACGAATTAAATTTACTGACTGTTGACCACGAAGCCCATTATATGATTCATGTTGCTTGATGACAGGTTATGGATGCACTTAAATGCTTCAAATTTCATATTAGTCGTTGTTTGGATTTTGTTTTGTGGTTTATTTCATATCCTTAAACCCGTTCACTGCGATGATGTCTTCTACCTTTAAGTGAATAAGTACTTATGCTAGGTACGGAATCTGAGGGGGAAAAAGGCGAAGGAGAGAAATTGGCTAATTAAATACTGTATGCTGATGTGCATGACAAGAGCAGAACTCCCATTTTTAACTTGTATTCCATACACATTATGAAGCGCCGTTTTGTATAGAATGTATAACCTATGCGATGGAGCCGAGAACTTGAAGATTTGAATAGAAATTATACAATATGTGTGGCACATTTCACTGGGTGCTCTTTTACGTAGCTCTTTTGATTTTATACTTTACTCTTTCTGTTTTGTGGAACCCTCCCGTCCTAAGTATTAGTGGGGAAGAGGGTTGGAGAGATGGATAATGGAATTCTTTTTGCTGTCAGACGATATTGTTCACTAAGGGAAAACCCAAATTGTAGCTTCATGAAAATTCGCTCCTACAAAGATAGGTCAGTCAGTGGCCTGGGTGTGCTGGGGTGATGTATGTAACGGGTGAGGGACTCTCGACATGTGGCGGTGAAGGGAGGGAGGGTCAGGTGAGTGAAGGGAATGTCCTTGGGCCACATTTACAAATGTTCTTCAGCTCATTTACATATTAGAGTGCTTTTTTATTCTTTTGTTTCTAGTTATATTCCTACCATACATTTTACCATCAGTATAGTGAAATTATGAATGTGGCAAATAGGTCAAACAAGAGTATCCAGGTAGTGCGGCCTCCTTCAAGTTGGCATCATCCCCATTCTAACCTTGACTTTTGACTATTTTCAGCCTGAATCTAATTACTTTTTCCTCTGATGGTCATCAGTCATTATTCCAAACTTGGTGCAGTACCATCTGTTAGATTTCAGTACTAAGTAATGTTGCCAACTGACACACACACACACACACACACACACACACACACACACACACACACACACACACACACACACACACACACACACACACACACACACACACACACACACACACACACACACACACACACACACACACACACACACACACACACACACACACACACACACACACACACACACACACACACACACACACACACACACACACACACACACACACACACACACACACACACACACACACACACACACACACACACACACACACACACACACACACACACACACACACACACACACACACACACACACACACACACACACACACACACACACACACACACACACACACACACACACACACACACACACACACACACACACACACACACACACACACACACACACACACACACACACACACACACACACACACACACACACACACACACACACACACACACACACACACACACACACACACACACACACACAGTCAAAAGCATAGCCTACTTGGTGAAGGTAATAAGACAATGACAAGTAACTGTAAACTGCTCTTAAGACTTGTTCATCCAGGAAATTGGTAAAGATCCTTGGTAAATACGACCGTAGTGCTGGGCGGGGCTCCTGAGTGCCATTAAGTGCCGCCCCAGTGCCACCTCACCAAATACGACCACCGCGGGACCTCACAGGTGCCATGACCACCTACCACAGACCAGGTCTTGGCAAAGCCCGTCACTACGATTGTTACGCCTGTGAAGTATTTTTAAGTTCTTCAGTGCATTACTTTCTTTCATGCTGGCGATGACATGATAGTTGTAGGAGAGTGATTGAGAGAAAACTTTACATCTGGTCACCTTTACTTCAAGCCAGTTTCTTCAGTGTGATTCTGCAATAGAAGGAATCAAAGCATTTTTGTCTCATAGACTCTCATCTCATCGACTCTCTTCGCTACAATGTTGCAGCTTTCACTCTCTACTTCTGCTACTACTGTGATTAATGTTCTTGAGAACTCTCTGCGTTCATTCCAACTGCATTACGGGGGGCACTCCAGCACCCCAATACCTATTTTTTCTCATTTTTAATCCAGTTCTAATGCAAAAGTCTGCTGGTATGCACAATCCTTCATGTAGCTGTGCAACTGGTCAACTGTGGAACTGTCTTCCTCAGTTTTTCTTACTGCATATAATCACGCTTTTAAATACAATGTATCCAGGCACCTCAGAATGAACGGATCTTGAACATGGCTTCGTTCCTTGCTCGGTTTCATTGAGAAAAAACAAGGTGTCCTGGCTGTTAACCTTGGGTTCTTTCTTTTCAGCATAAAAAATTAACTCCAACCAAAGCGTGTCATCAAATAATGTTCCGTGAAAGTAAGTAGAACAAGTGAACCTGATATTCTCTCTCTCTCTCTCTCTCTCTTTCAATGTCTGTTTATCTTTTTATTTATCCATCTATCTCTCTATGTATCCATCTAACTACATGTATATATCTCATCTCATCAGCCGTTTGAGTGTCCACTGCAGGACCGGCATATCCCTACCGAAGTGGGGACGATACAGGCAATGTATCTCTACCAAGTGGCTTAGGCTGTCTAGTAGAGATTGTATGTAGGGTGAGAAGTGCTTGTAAGTGTATTTGTAGTGTTGGAGTGGCTTTGGATGTGTGTGTTGTCTGTGAACCAAGTGTAATCGGCCCGCGCAAGCCGACTGAGTGCAAGGATACTTCAGTATGCGACGCTGGTTCAACCACAGCACTCCATGCGTCCGCCAATGCAGTACGTGGCCAGAAGAACGCTCCCAAAGTTTATTACCCTGGCGGGGCGCGACCCCTCGTTCTTCAGTGTACGAAAACGCACACTTTATCATTGTACCACAGAGTCTCTCTCTCTCTCTCTCTCTCTCTCTCTCTCTCTCTCTCTCTCTCTCTCTCTCTCTCTCTCTATTTGTATAATCTATCTATCTTTCTACTGTATATATGATCGCTTCATTTATTCTCTCTGCTTCCTGTCCGGTTATATGAATTCTTAAATCATTCGTCCCTGTCTTTTGTGCTTGTTATCCCAAAATTTCACCCTCTTTGATCTCTCAGTTTTTGCGGTAGCACTGTCACTTTTGACTATCTGTGGGCTATTGTACCCCAGGTTTCCATTTTCCATAATCCTTTGGCTAATCCCCTCCCTCCTAATGATCTTATCCTATTTTTCTTGTTCTGTCCTCGGTGGCTCCAACCCCTCCTACCTCTCTCGCCTTGGATCATTATTTGTCCTTAACCGTTTCTTGCAACCACAAAGTAATTTAATTAGCTTAGTAAAGACTCTTAAAAATGTGAACGTAATCACTTCTATGTAAAGAAGCGCATTTGTATTTCATAATTTGTCCTTACGGTTTTATTCAGCTTAAGAGAGACCTCTTCTGTTAAAGGAATTATTGAAAGCTGCATACATCTCCTCAGTTCCAGATGGTCTGTCATAAGCTAGATAATATTTTATAAAGATAATAAAAAAAGGTAAAAAAAAGTGTTATTTAAACTCACAGGGTAAATAAAGTTTCACTAACCTTTTCAGTACGATAACGCCTTCTTTAGTTCACTCTTGCAACTTCCAGGTGATCATTCAACTTATAAGAGACCCTTCTTGTTGGCTCCCCTTTCTCATATTGGTTCTCCTTTCGCTTCCCTGACCTCTCCCTTCCTCACCAAGTCTTCGTTACGCTTCTCCCTGAAGCGTTTCTCCTCCCTAATGCTGGCTCCCTCTTCTCTGCTTTACGTATCAGTGGACACTCGCAGTCACAAGCTTTGGTTATTAATCTCTGAGCATTACTTAAATAGTTCATTACCACATTATGCCCTGCAACATCAAGGTTGACTTCTACATCATCCACTACATCATCCACCAGAAATTTAAACACTCCGAAAAACAGTCCTCGTATTAATGACAGGATATAAAATAAGCGTAGTTTAAAACCACATCGACATAACAGGCATACAGGTCATAACCTCAGCCCATTGTCCTGCTCTATCATGGAGCTTGTGCTGTACCATTCCCAACCACAAAGAAAAATAGAACGACTTTTTAGTATTATAAAAACGCCTTGAAAGCATACCCCAGCAATCCATTACACAAATACACGTTAAACTTTTCGACTATGTGGGGATTCTCGCAGATAAATGCAACAAGATGAAGGTGAGTGCAGATGCGTTTAGTCGCATTTCCGTAACTTAGACCTTTGAGCCTATGGTGGATAAATACCTAAGTCGAATGGCGTCAGCTGTCTGCACCAGGATTCGATCACTGGTGATATACGACCAGCACCTTCGCAGATAGTAAAGCTAGCCACGGTAACGCTGCGATTCAAATTATATGCCTACATAGTATTTTCCCATCGCAGTGAAAATGCTTTTGAAACTCATATTTAACCCCTTGATAACCTACGGCTCTTGTCTGTTGAATGAGATTGTCAGTTGTTAAGCATGACCTTCACTGATAAGAAAAAATTACAGCCAGACACATCACCTACTCATCTTCACATTAGGGGAATCGTCAACATAAAACGTAAAAGAGTCACTGTGTAGAAGACTTCACCCGCCCCCTCACCACTTATCTTTTTTAACCTTAGACACTCATCACACTTATACACACCACACACTACCACATTGGTCTCTCTGTCTCTGTCTCTGTTTGTCTGTCTGTCTGTCTGTCTGTCTGTCTGTCTGTCTGTCTGTCTGTCTGTCTGTCTGTCTGTCTGTCTCTCTCTCTCTCTCTCTCACTCACACACACACACACACACACACACACACACACACACACACACACACACACACACACACACACACACACACACACACACACACACACACACACAACATTAACCCATCACACTGATCATGCCTATTCCTCTACTACACAAAGGTTCTGACAACACCCTGCATGTATAAAGATCTTACGCATCTGACTGAAGTGTCCAGCTACTTGCAGTCAGCTGGGTTCACAGAAACAGTTGCCAACCTTCCTTCTTTTTATTATCATAATTATCTTCTAAACCTACTTCTGTTATCATATTCATCTTCCTAAACCTTCTCCCACTATCATGAACGGGGGTTACTGGATCGCGAATCAGGAGAGAAAAAACAATTAGGGAGAATCATCAACAGTGCCCAGTCAAAAAAATCCCTACTTTCATTCACTTACCTTTTCAAGCCTTCATCCTTAAGAAGTTGTCCAGTCTGTTTGACATCCGATCCAACAAATTTTTCCTTTCTGCCTGTCCTGTCCTACCTTGAAAGACACTCGGAGGAGATAGCAGTAGTCTCCTTAACCCTTTCGTTCGGAGAGGTCTCCCATAAGTCAGGAATAACTGTGACAAGAATACAATAATAAAAGATAATAATTTGCAAGGGTTTGATACATCCCCTGAATCATATAAACCAGTGATTGTCAGTTATTCATACTCTTACGCTTGATGCTACTTTTACATGCTTTTCCAGTTTGTCTGGCATGTGTGAAATGACAGTAACGTGATTATTGATGCATGAGAAGTACACCCACGCTGGCATTTCAGTATTTCTACCAGTGATGGTGCTCTTTGGAGTTTTTCGTACTTGTCGACTTCTTACCCATTGTTTCATCTTGATTACTTAAAGTTTTTGTTAACGTAAATTAAGTTTTGTTAACCCGCGATACCGTTTTCTCTCTCTCTCTCTCTCTCTCTCTCCCTCTCTCTCTCTCTCTCTCTCTTTTTCGTCAATTCTCGATATCTTAAGTTTTAACTTTCGAGACCTGAAGTTTTAGTTAACTTGCAGTTCCTCAAGTTTATGTTAACTCACAACATCTTGAATCTGTGTTAATTCTTGATATCTTGATTTCTCTTTCTTTCTCTCTCTCTCTCTCTCTCTCTCTCTCTCTCTCTCTCTCTAACTCAACGTTTTGTGTTTTGTTACCTCTTGAGTCTTTGTTTCTTTGTTTCTTTGTTTCCTCTCCATATCTTGTTTTTGTTAGCTCCCGATGTCTGAAGTTTTGTAACTTGTTATCTTGAGTTTTTATTTTTTAGTCTCTCTTTTACAACTGACTTTTTTATGCTTTTCACTTTATTATTAAGGCCTGAGTTGAGAGTAGGTTAAGTCTTTGATTCCGTCTGTATGTATTTAAAGCACTGACTTAGAAACATTTTTTTTTTTCTGGGAGGGAGTGGGGGTGGAATCTATCGCCTGGGAAATTTCGAACATTAAGATTTTGAATCAAAGGTCTTGGTAATTTGGAGTGAGTAGAAATCTACCCGTGGAAAGTTTTTCCCCTTCTTGAGGACATTTTATATTTCCACCATTAACCATTAATTTACCCTGGATGATTTCAGTATAGCAGCCTTGTATAACTTTTCAATATATATATATATTTTTTTTTAGCTATTCAGTCCTTTTTCTTTTTTTTTTACCCACTATTATCCTTATTTCCTGGTTTCACTTGTCAAGCTCTTAAACCCTTTCTTTGTTGTATCTCCATTCACTGATTTTTACTGTGGCTTTCTTATGGTAGATAATCCCCATATATGCTGTTATTCCGGTTCTTTTCCAGGTGCTATTTGTAATTTTCTACTGTAATGCCTACTTATAATAAGGCCTGTAACTAAGCCATAGTGGTTGCTCTACATCATTACTGTAAATCACCTTCATACTTTTCGAAATTTTAATAAAGTCTGTGTTTTATCGATGCCTCTTCTGGCCATGTTAACTGCTAGCTTTTCATATTCTTGAAAAAAAGAAGATGGAGCTTTTATACTTTTTTCTCTCTCGTTTCAGTGCACGCTGATCTTCGTATTTGGTTTGTTTGTTTGAACAGATGCCTCTTTTCACTGTGGCTCACCATACTTTTATTTGCTCTTTCGTCCCCTTTAACTTAAAAATGACGTACAACTACACTTCAATAATTTCAACATCGTCTCTCACCTGTTGGCTCCACGCCTGGCATTTTGCATTTTACGTAAGGCTTGTTCCTGTCATGCTGCCACACCATCACCACTACGACCATCCTCTCCTTTATGGCTTCCCTCGCGTCCACTAAACGCTTCCCTCCCTCGCCTCAATTCTCATATTTATCCTTCAGAATTTTTCTTTCCTAGACGCCTGTTTCTTTTTTCCGTATGTATATATATATTTTTTTTACATGCCTTCACACATAATAAACTAGAGAGTCCTAAACCCACATGTAACCCACTTTAATACCGTACCGTTTATAGTGTACCAACGAAGGCTACCTCATTCACGACTGGTATGATGGTATTAGCGTGAGTCTTTTCTTTGACAGATAAGGCCGTTTTACCGAAATACATACTCTGTTCCCCAGGAATATACTGTGGGTCTCAGTGATCATTTGTGTTGATTGCTGCAGAGCTTATAAATAATTTTATCACACCAATGAATACAGAGACATAAATACCTCTCTCTCTCTCTCTCTCTCTCTCACACACACACACACACACACACACACACACACACACACACACACACACACACACACACACACACACACACACACACACACACACACACACACATACTTATCACCGGAGAGTGAGCCTTCATCCCCAGTTGTTGCAAATATTTAGGCTCGGAAATAATGGTGGAAAACTCCAAATGTCTTGTGTTATTTCGTTAGAGACGGTCTTATCTCATATGTCTATTGACTGAGTTTTAGAAAGAGGCTGTACAGATAATAAACATTCACAGCAGAAGTCCTGTATGAACACATAGGGTTGTTGTTGCTGTGGCCACAGGGAAAGCCCGGGAACCCAGTGGACAGCAGGCTGAAGTCACTCACCTGCAGTCCACCATCCCCTTTTCGGGGGACAAGGAAGGAGCTGATGAACATACAGTGAAAGCTATGAATGTTGTTTATTTTCCTGAATTGTCGAACTTCCGAATAAGAGTCTATAAAGTGGAGATAAAGCGGAAACGTATGCGTATGTTAACACTCAGGCTCGTATGACTCACTGCCGAAGAAATATTCTGTCATTAGTTGGAATAAAGTACTATAGTTTTTCCAACCATGAGAACATTAGCTGGGACAGTGTGATCAGTCCCAGACCTTTTTGATTCACTTTGACGACTAAAATAATTTCCCATTAGCTGGGTTATAATTCAACAGCTGGGCCAACTAGGGGAAAAATTAATAATGGAGTACCTTATGATAAAGAGAGCACAGTTATTATAAATGTGCAGTATCGTAAGATAGTTCATCATTCTTTATTTGTTCTTGCATGGAAGACACGTTGCGAAAAATCCCAGTGAGTGTGACGTGTCCATAAACATATTAATCATTAAACATTTTTGCCTATAAGGAAAAAAAAATGACGGATGAAAAAGGAGGGCTTTTGTAATTAGGCATAAAAAAAGAAACCGTATTTCCCCTTTATGTCACCGGAAATATTAATGCATCAGCTTGTAGGGGTGAGGTGAAAAATGTCCAGCTTTTTAATAATGCCGCCTGGAAATTATGCTACCCGGGATACTTTTTCTTTTGGAATTTTGTTTGAATTAGAGATAAAGAAGAGTGATAAAGAGAGAGAGAGAGAGAGAGAGAGAGAGAGAGAGAGAGAGAGAGAGAGAGAGAGAGAGAGAGAGAGAGAGAGAGAGAGTGTACTCAATGCTCTCTGGTGGAAAGAAAATTGCCAGTCGACCGAGACCTCATTGTTTGGAATGGGAATGTATCAGAAGTACGAATTTCATTTCTTTGATGCTAGGGTGACGCCAATCCACTCCTGGAAATAATAAATCCTGATGTTGTTTTCAAAGATAAGAAAAAACAGTTTATGGACAAATGAAGAAGCTCTACTGAACACGATCTGATGGTACAGTATACAGTTTGGACACAGCATTAAAAATATATAAAATTTTAAGATGATGGAGCATGACATAGAAATATTAATAAAACTGACCAACAGTATGACAGCTGCACCCCTCACATTTTTCAGTGCCAAATAATAAGAAATAATCAGTTAACACAAATAAGTAATCAATACAGAGGGAAAAGAAAAGTTTTAGCTGAAGGGAGTTCCATCAAAGAGTGTGAATAACCCTTTAAATATAAGATTCTGACCAAAAGGATTTTATAATGCAATGAATCAAATTAAACACCCAAATGTTAAAGATGAACACTGGAGTTTGCTAAATTGCTGTAACCCACTCGCACTGGGCAAACAAAGGCAAAGTCACCCTCGTCTCCCGTCACACCCCTTTAAAGCACGCACACACACACACACACACACACACACACACACACACACACACACACACACACACACACACACACACACACACACACACACACACACACACACACACACACACACACACACACACACACACACACACACACACACACACACACACACACACACACACACACACACACACACACACACACACACACACACACACACACACACACACACACACACACACACACACACACACACACACACACACACACACACACACACACACACACACACACACACACACACACACACACACACACACACACACACACACACACACACACACACACACACACACACACACACACACACACACACACACAAAGTGCGACTGCAAAGTCAAACTTTCTATGGAAGATGGACGATTACTGCAGTGATAAATCTCTGCATATACTGTACTGCTTGCACATTGTGAACTGAAGCCCAGGAATGAATGCAAGTTCAGAATCTCGAAATGTCCCCAGCACAACTCAGTAAGCATAAAATAAGATTGTGTCAAAGATATTTCCCTGTTCATTTCCGGCATCTTAAAAGAAAAAAAGAATATTCTGTCGCAAGAAGTGTGTCTACTAAATACCTATAACTCCATATTAAAAAATTTCCACCTAGTGCTACCACCAGATGATGCATTAAGGTCAGTGATACTTTTCGACCTGACAGAGTTAGATTTAAGTTTGGCTTACTCTTCACCTAATAAACTCACGTGGTGGTAGCCTGCATAAAATAACTGAGTTCAGACTTCAAAGTGTGACCCTTGAGACCCAACACACCTAGACAAGAAATCCTTCCATTGCTAGAGAAATTTTGTAAAGTCAGTTTTTGAGATGGCCAACAAGATCTTTGTCATTTATCTTGAACTCATTTGTTTCAGCCAATTTCATACCCTTCAGTGGTATCATCAGCTTAAAATATAGCCAAAGGTAGCAGGGAGTCATGTCAGGATAGTAGGAAGCCTGCTGGGCCTGTGTGATCCTGTGTTTGGTCAAAAAAATCCTGGATGCAATGGGATGCGTGGGCTGGAGCATTGTCGTGGTGAATCTGCCAGTTCTCCACCGCAACAACTCTCGTCTCTCCTCTCTTGCGACGCATTGCATTCCACAGGCGACGGAGAACTCCAGGCAATATTCGTCATTGATTGTTTGACCTTCTGGAGCGTACTCGTAATGAACAACACCCTGGTAGTCGGGGGAAAAAAAAATGTCAGAATGAGCTTTACCTTGCATCATTTTGCATCATCTTGCTTCATCTTTCTTCTTAGTCAAAAGCTTGCAGAATCTTCCTGATGGTTTCAGATTGCAATAACGTTGCTCGATTCGCTCAGTCCTCGCGTCACAAAACGAAAATCCCACGACCAAGAACACGTCCTCAAACATATGGTGCTTGGCAGCAACTGAGTTGGGCAGCAGCGCTGAATATATTCGAACATGCAGACAACGATTCAAGGTCAAAATCAACTGACTTGCATCCCCTTCTTCCAACTGGTTTACGAGAAAAAATAATATATGGTCGGATGTTTTTGGAGCAGATCTCGTGTGTATATAATCTTTCCATTGGAGGAATCGCAACACTGAAACAACACACAATTATTTCCCCATATATTGCCAGACGTTGGATCATGTGAGAAGTTATTCATCCAGAGAGCCGCCATCATTTTTCTCCCTTCATACTAGCATTCCATCTTAAAACACCTCACCGCCCTCCTTAAGTTCGGCTGTATCCCTCCACATTATTCCTCATCTTCTAATCATCACAGTTTTATCTGTTAGTAGTCTCCGGCCTTCTACATGCCAGCCAATCTCAGCAAGCAGTTTTATTTCTCACAAAATATTTTTATTCACACAGGACTTCTTACAAAATCGTATATTCATTGGGTCTTTCATTGTGACTTGTTTGTCACTGCTTACTACTTCTTTTTCTGTACAGAAAAAGAAGAACCCACTTCTGAAGTTCTGTAAAACATATCCCTTGAGAAAAAGAGAAATAAAACTATTTTCAGCATAGTTTTATCCCGAGATGCCTGAGCACATGCTTCTGTATGGCAAGTCAGTGATGGAACTAGGATAAATTAATGCAGTGCCTTTTCACTATCAATACTCTCATAATACTGCAATGTAAATGCCGTTATACATTGCCACAGTATTCAATGCTTAAAAAAAAGTATCCACACTTGGGGTAGATAGTTGTGAAATCGTACATTCACTTCTAAAATAACAATACACAAGTATTAAATATAGCATTGATGAGTCACAACTGTAGGGAGTGCGTATGAGAGCACATAGCATAGATATGTCACATGGCAACCGGGATCATCAGGGCTATCAACATGTGTCACAAGGTCTCAGTCGTGTTTCAGATCACATTGTTGTTTTTTCAGTTTGTTTACCAAAAAGTTGTTCGGATGCTTTTGGGGGGACTGTACACCATGTAAAATAGAAAAAAATGAATTTTTCCAAAGGCAGACTAGTTGAAGAATACATGATGACTCATGTAATATATATATATATATATATATATATATATATATATATATATATATATATATATATACAGGAGATGTAGCGAGAGGTGGTGATACGGGAACTACATCAAGAATTCCATTACTTGCTAACACCATTTTCAGGGTCTCCCAGCAGACCTGCTCTTCTCTCTCTCCTGCGATCCTTGTCTCCACTGTCATCCACCCGGCCTCTCTCCACTTTGTTTGTAACCCAGACCTTTTGTTCTTAATCAGAAGATTTGCTACATTTAATAAATGATTAATCATAGCTTAACTGGTTGAGATTTAGGGGATGTTGCTCGTTCACTGCTTGCCCTCAAACATGCAGTGTTTTGTTACAGGAATCATGGGGAAAACGTCACTGTACAGCAGTGCAAGGAAAGAAAACATTATGTTTTGAAGAGAAATGAAAAGGGATTAGAAAGAGAATCCACATGACGAGTGAGAGAGAAATACTTCTCAGTAGCCTATGTGATTCAAGAAATCTTGAGTGAATCACGATTTCAAAATTTATGGCTATGCCTCTAATTACTGAGATATTAAAAAAATTATAGCAATGTTTGTAAATATTGAGATAGGACTATCATGACGTATGTGAAAAATACACTTTTAACGGAAATTATTTTGATTAACAATTCTGCTCAACCATCATTGTAAAGCTCAGAATAACTTTTTGTTTTTAAGCTTACCTACCCATTGAAGCAACTGATTTGGTGTTGTAGGATATATGTTAGTTAATGGTATAGAGGAGGAAGTATATATTAATGATTTTTTTTTTTTTTTTTACGTGTCCGACTCTGGGCATAGGATTCACAGCCTGCTCTCAAGGCCCAGTAGTCCTCCTACATACCATACACCTCTCTACATGTCACCACTTCGGCGCTAACACCCACCGTCCATATTGAATACATGCTAGGGCTGTCTCATACAGGACTGGTGTATTGGTTTTAGCGGGGGTATTTTTACGACATGTCGGCGGGTCTTCTGGTAGATCAGTAAAGTCTGATTTCATGAAATTCAAATTCTTAAACTGTTCCCTGCCCCAGCGGGGATTTGAACCTGGGTCCGGTAGGGCTGCAGGCCACCTCTCTACCTATTGAGCCACCGCCTCCCCCATTAATGTTCCCTATAACTTACATACATAGCAACATTTTACATCACATAATGCAGCACATACAGCTGTTATGCTCCACCGCCAATGTGTGGGAAATGAGTTATGTCGTGCTGAACATCATGTGAACATTACTCCATTTTCATAAGGTAATGAAGACGTCTGTCGTTTATCATGGCAACATCTGAACGCTTCGGGCAAATTTCTTATCGACAGTCTTTTGATTTAATGTTGATTTAATGATGAAATGGGTAGTAAATAAACTCAAACTGCTCATTAGAAATGGCAATATAGTTTCATAATTATGGGTCAAAACCCCGCCTTTGAAACTTACACCATCATGTACCTATTTTACATTCATCAATATTCACTTTCAAAGCTTTAAATTACGCGAGCGAGCATGTGCAGTTACGTGGTGGTGTAAGCTCATGAAAGTAGCCTGCTTTTATTAGGAAACTAGCTATCACTTTATACAATATAGGTTATTACATTTTTTATTATGATTATCTTTTTTATTACCTAATTTCGTTTATAACCAAAGTTGATTGTGTTCAGTGAATATCAAGCAGACATCAATCTTCTAATCCAATCAGTTGCATTTGTTATATAGATTATACTCATCGCTATAGCCAACCAACTTGTTCGCAGATTCACACCTCCTGACGGTCATCTCTGAGTGGCTTCCTCCTGCTGATAAAGTGGTGATCTGTGTTACACGGTGTGTTCATATTCATTAGTAAATTTCACACTGACCATCAATGAGTCTCGGATGATGGCTACACGGTTGCTGCCTTACGGACAAGCTGGCTGACGCTGAGTGTGAATTCAGTTCTTCAGATCATATTTTGACAGCACTTCAACATTAATGCTCCTATGACTCGCTGTTCGCTTAAGCTGACTTATCTTTTAGAAGTTCGCTATACTCGTTTCACTTTAACTTTGCCTAAAATTGCCACCTCTCCGCCTTGAATTCTTAGCTGTAACATGGTATAAGCACTGGAATATGGTGCTAATCACGAATAATTTCCATGGAGAGGATGCAGGACCCCCTAGCAGTTTCTGTCACTGACCTAGGTTAGAAAAGCTACAAAAAGTCGAAAATCTGGGCCAGGTTAAGGTGAATGAACTGTAGTGACCGTTTAGACATTGGCTCATGTGACTCAATCAGCTTGATAAAATCTTCCTGCGTCAGCAGGAATGAAATACTAAAAATGACGCGATTCCGCGAAGGCTAAATGATCGAGTACCATTCAACTAAATATTATTACCGATTCTAATGAATATGGTAAAATGTAGAAAATACTCCTAATACCTTGAAAAGCGTATTCTGCGAGAGACGACAATCATCCATGGTGTGGTTTACTTACTGCGGAATCTTTGGCATGATGCACTTCCTGTGGACACCTTTCCTATCCTGCTTCTGTATTTTCCCCTTGTTTCTGGATCCAGCCTACACTAGTTTTTTTTAGAGTGCGAGAGATGATGATGATGATGATGATGATGATGATGATGATGAATGGGATCCTTGGTGTGGCAAGGTATTTCGCTTAGTCAAGGAGTTTTATCATTCAGGTCCTGACACTTGAAAATTTTCATGAGTAACATAATTGTTGGTGTACATTTTATACTTTAATGCAGTCAGTACTTTTGGACAATGCACAAATATTTATCCACGTCTGAGATTTTTTTTTTTTCCATTACTGACTTAGATTTACTTCTTCCATCTTCACCCCGCGGTCTCCACTGGCATATTATCACAACGGGATTCGGAAGGGCAGAGACTCGAAATGATGATGATTGCGGTCTCGCTGAGATGACAGTGATGGTGGGGGCGAAAGAAGAAGAGAGAGAGAGAGAGAGAGAGAGAGAGAGAGAGAGAGAGAGAGAGAGAGAGAGAGTGTTTAAATAGAAAGAGATAGATAGATAGGTAGATAGATATAGATAAGTTTTTATCTTACGGAAACTCGTCTCACACGTAAGACAGAGATAATTATTTTACTTTTGTCGCCAAAAATAAAAAGAAAGTATGCGTATCGTAAGGAACAGTACGATGTACACTTCACAGGATGTGAACTCAGGTTCTTAAAATGGCAGTAGAGGCTATTCTCAGTATATACATTACACCAGGGATACCTTCAGACGCTCTCATACCGTATAGGATTTTAACACCTATAGTTACGAGAAAGGAACAAGAGACACTTACAGAAAAATCTCAGTTGAATATACAGGTAGTAACTCTGTTTGAAGAGGCAGATATTTTAGTATAGGTTATTATGATATCCTGTAGACCTCGCTCATTTCAACTCCTATAAAAGAATCTAGAAACTAGTGATCCGATCAGAGTTATGCTTACTATGTGCCAACCAGTGTTTCCTAGAAAACGTAATTCCTTAAGCTCACTAGGAAATGCTAGAAACGATAATTGCCTGAATCTAAGCCATGGATTTAATATTAACCTTTAGAATCATAGGACGCCTTTAAAATCATATTTTTGCAACCAAGCAACAGTCTTATTCAGCTGAATTGAGCACCTTAATAGTGGAATGATTAAGCAAAGCTGTATCTGACCCTTCAAGTTCGATAATAAATCTACCATAGTCTGCAATAATAATAATAATAATAGTAATAATAATAATAATAATAATATATATATATATATATATATATATATTAATGGGTAAAAGGATCACTACGTAGTATGTTTTAGTCTATTCCCCCCAACCCATAGTGTCGAACCTTAATACTTCGTATATCCATGATCGCTTCGGCATATGCCCAGGCAGCCATAACTTAAGTAAATTTTAAAGGGCCAGTCAACTTTAAAATCATCTGATAAAAGTCGTCACTTCAAGGGGAGGAACCAGCCTCACCGACGCTGTATTTGACCACGACCAATTACTCAGGCGGGAAGCTGGGCTCTCACTGGGTTCATTTGCTGGGGAGATCCTTTGGTGTGAGAGACTGGAAAACTCCACTAGTAAGGTTAATAAACCCTCTCAGCACGGAGAGATACATTTTTTATGGATGTAAGTAAGAATTTACATTTGATGGTTGATGTAGCTCATAAACCAAATTCTAAGTTTTACACTAAGTAACATTTTCAGCTCATGCTTGGGTAACCTGAAAGAAGTGAGAACAAAGAAAGGAAACATCGCCAATTTTATGAATTCTACAACTAAAATGATGAGATGTTCACTGGAAGGTAGAAAGTAGGTACTCAGCTTTGAAGTTGGGTACAGATCACACCCAACCAAATACCGGAAATATAACACTTCAGATACAGTACATATAAGACAGAAGGTTCACACAACAGAACTACTGCTTAATATGCTGCTAAATATGAACGGCATAGGCATGATGACTGGTAGGTAGGGCTTTAAATTCTGTGAGTAATATGGTTATTGCCGCTAGTTTATGTATTTTATGTGTATGGGATTAGAGCAGAATGTTTATGGTTAAAATATAAAAGAGAACTTCAGTTTATAAGTCGAGGTCTGGACATACGCCGGGTTTGAGGAAAAAGTCATGCAACTAAGAGAAATCGAGGACGACAGCGTGACCAGAATTTCTAAAATTAATGCGAAGTTGTGGGCCAACTTTTTCGGGGCCACAGCAGGGCTGCAATATATATTTTTAGATGCACACCAGATTTTCGCGATTCATTTAAATTTTCAGATCCACTTTTCATTTTCATCATTAATTATCAACATTCTAATTTTTGTATTCTGTCCTGTGGATGGGGTGAACTTGGGTCCAGAAAACAAGGAAACAAAAAGTACATACGAGGTAGAACTTTCAACAGTATGCCCAGAGAAATTGGACAGACATTCATTCACACACCATTTCAGCAATGGGTGTATTGATTTAGCTTAGCCTTTTCAATCCCAGGACATCTTATTCGTGGTATTTAGTCGAGATTTTCGCCCTTTTGCAGCATATTTTTACTTGGAAGATTCCATTATTCTATCTAGCACTATGTATTAAGCAGTACTGAAATCCAACCGCCATCTTTAGAGCCATTTAAACTTTTATCAAGATTCCTTTTGAGTCACCTTCTTTTGATAAGACGTATCTTCATTGTTACTAATCTTTGTACAGCCAGCCTATCTGGCTAGACGTCAACCAAATTTATGTTATCAGAAAATAAAAGAAAGAAAGAAAGAACGAATGAGACCCTGTATTGCACCATGTGTTCACGCTCAGTCAGCAAAAAAACAGATCCACCCAGTCAAACTGCCACTAAAACAATACATCTGAAGATTCTTTTGTGGACTAATATTATGGAACGCTTTTTCAAAGTCAAGATAGACAACTTCAGTGGACTGGGTCCCGTTGTGTGTAGTTATTATACCTCTGAGAAATTAAAGAAATCCATAAGGTAAGATCATTTACTCCAATATCCAACATTCAGAAGTTCCGAAGTGATTATTAGTTTATAAGTGCTTGACAAACATGTTTCTGATAACAATGTCCAACAACTCTCAAGCCCCAAATGTTGAAATAATAGTAATTAAATTGTCGAGCTTCCACTTATGTGACACTGTTTTACCTTACGATGATATGACGAAATTTCACTTAAAGGCTTTGATATTTTGTTTTTTACTTGACTTTGATACTTGCTGAGATGTCTGTCTGATGCATGTGTTTTGCTTCAGTGTTACTTGATGCAAACTTGGCTTCACATCACTAACTGTAATATCACTGACGTTGTTTTTCTAAATGATCTAGAGAAGCTGCTGGAATCTTAATTTTGGATGTAAGTACAGAAGCGCTATTTCGACCGAAGGGATTAATTAATATAGCCTTAGCCTTCATTAAATCTATTCACTGGTTGGCTATTTCCTTAGTGAATAAAATCGTCCGAAAGTAACAAGAACAGAATGAAAAAGAACTCCATGTAGTGAAGAAGCTAACTGTGTGGTGGTGGCGGGAACTTGACTGCTAGTGGTGTAAAACCCTATCCTTCATCAAGTGGGCAAACATTCCGGGAAGATCTCAGCTTTCCACGAGAGAGAGAGAGAGAGAGAGAGAGAGAGAGAGAGAGAGAGAGAGAGAGAGAGAGAATGGGTGAGGGTGAGCGGGTGAGGGTAAGTGGGTAAGAGTGAGTGGCTGAAGGTGAGTGGCTGAATGGATGAGGGCAAGTGGGTGAGGGTGAGTGGGTGAGGATGGGTGGGTGAGGATGAGTGGATGAGGATGGGGGTGAGGGTGAGTGTGAGGGTGAGTGGGTGAGGATGATTGTGAGGGTGAGTGGGAGAGAGTGAGGGTGAGGCTATGAGTGAGTGGGTGAGGGTAAGGGTGAGTGGGTGAGGGTGAGGGTGAGGGACAGAATTAATATTAAATATACAAAGAGTAATTAATATGGAGACAGACAGATAAACAGAAATTACCGAAGAAAACGAAGCTCTCAGAGAATAAAAAAAGATTATCTTGAAGCGTGGAGAGAAGGAGGAGAGATTTTACTGAGTGAGGGAGCGGTAAATCGTAAGCCAGATATAAATAATATATGGATGGTTGCGTAAGATAAAGAGAATTATTGAAGTCAGCTCATTTAAAACGGCGATGTCTGATTTAACGCTTGCTACTGCCAGAAGAAGTTTAAGAAAGACCTCTAGCAGTGAAGAGGTTAATCGATGACAAGGAGCAGGCAATGATAAAGGAAATCAAAATGAACGGAACTACTTGTATTATCCCGTGAGATGTAAGATTGTTTTGGTTATTATATACCCTGCACAATATGCCAGTATGTATGCATTATTATACAAGCAACTCACTTATAGATATCATGAAAATCAAGTAAAGGGAAATGCAGTACAGCCCCTTTAACCAGTCGCCTTGGGCCCTTGTGTGGATAGTCAAGGTAGAGGTTGAGGGTGAAGAAGGCATCGCATAGTCTCCCCTTGTCAGACTGGTGGACTCAATTTGTTTCCTTCTTGTCTTTGTTCTCTCAGCAGGACAACATACAGGAGACGAGGATGTAAATCGACTACAGCGGGTCGTGCTCGGGGGAAAGATAGGGAATTACTGAAATTACTTGTGTGTTTTCTGTCTGAGAAATTACCAATATGCCGAGAATCGAACCCGGGACTCTCAGGTGAGAGCCAGGCAGCATACCACTACACCACGACCAGCTAAAAGTTAACTCACGTTGTCACAATCTTGTAACCAACGTCCCTCCGCCCCCACTGTGGGCCTGAAGAGGGTGAGTTAACCCCCTGGCACTCGGGCAAGTAGATGCTTTTAATCTATCCTAAGCACTTATTGCAAGTCAGAATGAAGAGAGAAACCTGAATTTTACACAGGAAAAATTATTTGAGAGATTACCGATATGCTGGGAATCGAACCCGGGACTCTCAGGTGACAGCTAGGCAGCTGCTTGCATGTTAGCCACTTTTGGTCTAGTATGACGTCGCCTTAAGAGAGAGAGAGAGAGAGAGAGAGAGAGAAGCTGAAGAGGGTGGTTCGCATTAAAATCTTCGAAATTATTTACCCATTTAGACCGAGTTAATTTTCAGCCTATTCTTCCTTTTACTGACAATTTAAGGCAGTTTAGAAGAGCACCCTGGTAGTTAAGGGGTTATTGTATGATATATGTAACCCCCCCAATTGGAAATAACCCCTGAGCTGAATCAAATCGTGGAGATACCAGAGAATGAAATGAAATGGAAGCATCGGACTGAAAGAAGTTGAGGTTATTATAGTCTGTATATAGTCTGAAATCTGTCCCTGGCCAGAATAAAATAGTGTGTAGATAGCAAGATTAAATAAAGACATTGTATGGACTTGGTTAAGCCATACCCCTTCCGTGGACTAATTTGCTAGGTAATATTACTCAAGTTGCCACAAGACGACTTTGTTCAGGTGATGTGCCCCTATAGTCCGATGATTCGCCCATTTCTTTGGTTTCTGCTGATGCCTGAAGTTTTTTTTTTTTTTTTTTTTTTTTTTTTACACACGAAGGATCTCTAGCAGTGAAGAGGTTATTTAGAGTCGTATTTAAATTTTCCCTTTCAAAAAGTCTCTCCTAAGCTGAATACTATCGCATGCAAATACTAAGAAATAAAATATATGTATATTTCCTCAGACTGGTACTGAGCCTCGGAAAATAGCAAGAAAACGATGACGTAAACATCAATAACACACTCAGGCTTGTCTAATTCACTCCCAACTGAATAAAATATTCCAGTGTTTAATGGAATGCAGTCCTAGAATCGTTTCGGCTATGAAAGACCAAATGGTACTAATTAAAGCACTCTCAGTCTTCTATACATATTCTCAGCTGAATGAAATCGACTAGCATTAATTGGAATAAAATACTGGAGTTTTCTTGATGATGAAAGGGTTAATGCTAACAGTATGAGATGTAGGCTCCAATGTCTTACTTGTAATAGAATAAAAGCGCTTGACATTTGTTGGAATAAATCGCCAAGAGTTGCTCAGACCATGCGAAAGTTACGCGAGAAACAGACACAATAGCCAGGAAAGGTGCAGGATTAAATAAGAGAATGTGATGGTGAGAGGAGGAGGTGAAGTAAGAGGGACTTATTGTTCGCGCCCTCCTTAATATTTTATGCCTGTAAGCCGACTCAGACCTCCTCTTGGCGTCAAGGATGTAAACACCTCCATCAGGGCACCGACTTTTGATCTTACTGTGGTGTCTGAGGGGTGGGTGCTGCTGTGTTTGTTTGGAGGTTGTTTGTGACCCTTAAATGAGTCAGTTAAGTTTTATTAATGCAAGGAAGAGGGAACCAACGGCCAAAAGCCAGCAAGATTGTTAAAAAAAAAAAAATCAAGATCCGTTCATTTCGAGATGCCTGGACACGCAGCGTTTAAAAGACTGGAAATCATAGTCAGAGGAAATACAGGCACAGGAAGACAGTTGGGGGTCGTGAAACTCTGGTCTGCGTTGAAAAGCGCTCTGGACAGTGTAGCCGCTGCTGTAATACATTAATTCAGTTATCTTTGGTACAAATATATCTCAGAACGGCATGCTAATATTATATGCTAATACTATAGTACAGGAGAGAAAAGAGAAGTAAAAGTCTACGGAAGTAAATGAAAAGCAGATTTAATACATTAACACTCTCTCTCTCTTTCTCTCTCTCTCTCTCTCTCTTTCGAAAACCTTTCTCGATGGAACCTTGGACTACTGCTCCACCTTCCTTTCCTTTCCTGACAGCCACTACTTAAATGATGCCAGTTATAAGTAAGGTGTGGTTCGATATGGCAGTGTTGACCGTGACCCATAACTGGATCATGTAAACTTTAATATTTTAAGAAGTATTTTACCACAGTATCTCACATGTTGTAATAAAGCCATACGAAGCCAAATACGAATATCGTCACCCTCGACATTTTCCTATTATTTTCACTCGAGTGTAAAAAAGAACTTGATACTCGCCAGGGGGCAGTACCATCACAACCTTACACTTCTCTACCATGAATAATGAATGAGTAGAGACTTATGTTTCATACATTCTGTGATAAACAATTCAGTGTGCTACCTGCTACAAAATTAGGGACAGAAGGAAGGCATGACAATACCTTTTTCTAGTACATATCAGCAGCATTTCATTATAGAAGCTGAAAAAAAGATATGCTTCAGTCTCTCAATGAATTATAATATTTAAAAAAGCGACACAAAGCACCTTATTCTCTTCATAATGATTATACAGTATGTTGAAATCATCGACGTTTGGATGCGAATCGAGGAAGGAGAAATAATACACTTTGATTTCTTCCAGCTGGGTACGTGACTGTCAAAGAAAGTAAAAGGCGTACGGCAAAAGGAAAAGATTCAGATTTATTCCTGTCAACTACATCAGGGTTGTTAAGGCTGACATTCAGTTTTTGTTATGTCTCAGTCTTCCTCTAGAATACGACCTGCAGCAGTCGGCTTATACAGGTATCTACGTCCCAAGTCATACTGCTGAGGGAACAGGGTACCAAGTGAAAAAAAAAAAAAAAAGTCCACCAGTTTTACAGACCAGACGATTGAACTAGGGTCTTATTCAAGTGCGAGCTACATGGTCTAACCAGTGCACCAATGGCTTCCCCTTATGACATTACGGTATGTTGCCAGTTCAGTAAATAATTTCAACACAACACAGTATATCCCAGAAAATAATTAGTAAAGATATACGTTTCACACACTACATGTAATATAACATCTTAGGCGATTCGTGGAGACGTCGTTTTCTAACTCTTACACCAAGAGAGTTCTACCGCAAGCTGAATATAATCGTCAGACTGTTGCAGGAGTGTAATAAGAAAAGTGTCATGGTCCTGAAGCGATAAAGGAGATTATTTTCTAACTCGTCGGCTACACGAGGTCTCCCTAGGCTTTCAAAAAATGGCTGTAATATGAATTCAAATATATATGAAACAAAACAATTCAACAGAAAGAAGGACATTAATCTTTTCTGGTTTGCGCCCCAAGCTATTCCTAATAAGTACGCGAAAATGTTTATAAAGAAAATTAACCCTCCCGTGGTCATGTTTCCTCTCGTATTGTATTTCAGCTTGTGTCTGACGAATTTATTGAGGCGAAAGTGAGTATAGGAGCCAGAGTGCACGATAACTTATACCGTTAATCGTCTTAGGATCAGTAAAGTTCTCGTATTCTACCCATTACTATGAGAACTTTCCCTTAGGAATAAAGTTAGGATGAACAATATCGCTTGGTTGTTGCAGTAATAATATAAGGTGTCATCGCTCGGAAGTAGATATATATTTTTTTCCAATTCTTCCACCACAAACTGTCTCCTATAAAATAAATAGATTTTCTTGCCTGTTGTAAGAATATATTAACGAAAGCGTCACTACACAGATAGATAGATAGATATACAGAAGATAGATAGATATAGATAGGTAGATAGATACATACATACATACAGGAGATACATAAATAGATAGATAGATAGATAGATAGATATACTCATACTAGATATATGTATGTAAATATGCATGTGTGTGTGTGTGTGTGTGTGTGTGTGTGTGTTGTGTGTGTGTGTTCAGCCACAGAGTTAATAAAAGCGCGTGCTTTTTATCAAAATCAAATCAGTCAGAAAATATCACAGTGTAGAGGCAAACATCGACTACATGCTAGAGAATCGAACACTGTAAGGAGAGAGCACAACAATATTCCCTGCTAGTACACAGAGGAGGAAAGCTTGACTGGCAGCCGATGAAAAATGCAGAGCTGGAGGCTGCTCAGTAAACACACACACACACACACACACACACACACACACACACACACACACACACACACACACACACACACACACACACACACACACACACACACACACACACACACACACACACACACACACACACACACACACACACACACACACACACACACACACACACACACACACACACACACACACACACACACACACACACACAATATCTCCCTGCTCCCTTTACCTATCCTTGTCTTACACACACACACACAATATCTCCCTGCTCCCTTTACCTATCCTTGTCTTACACACACACACACACACACACACACACACACACACACACACACACACACACACACACACACACACACGCTCGCGCGCGCGCGCTCCCCTTCTGTCCCTTGTCTTTCCCCACACAGACGCGCGTGACATCTACTTTTTAGTCTCCACCTGTTATATGGGTGGAGACTATTGTTTTCACTGGTATAAGTATTATTCCAGCCTCAGAGTCTCTTAACGATTCCAGGATAACCGGAGACTGCGTGATGAATCTGAATGGCCCAGCTTCTGTGTCTTGGGATGGGCCATTGCTAACGGAGAAATAATTCCAAATCCTTCACATGCAGTGGAAGGGCATGTCAGAAAGAGTCATAGCAGTATCATGCTGTGAACGAGGTAACTTGGTCATGTCTACTGGAGATTTCAGTACTACCTGCACAAGGAATCTGAATGACCCAGGTTATGTGTCCTGGTATGGGATATTGTTGATAGAAGAAAAAATCCAAATCTCCCCAATGGGGTCAAGGTCATTGTAAGAAAAGTAGGTGGAGACTAGTGACTGACCGGTGAACAGTTACAGTCCCATTATTTTTTCTCTCTCTCTCCACTTTGCCATACAGTTATTTCTTTTACACTTTCACTTCTTAATACTTCTTCCTTCATGGTTTGCTTTACCTACATTCATCTTATCATCATAAAAAGACGCGGTACATGATCTTTCCCAACTGAGCAACTGTAAAGATACAGGCTCGTCCATTTTTCATAAAACCAACAACATTTACGCCAGAATTGGGTGTAAAATAAATAAATATTGATTATGTTAATTTTTAATTAGTAAAACTGTATTAATTTGTTATGAAATAAAATGCCAGTTACGAAAGTAAAACTCACTGATTACTTTGCAACGCCTAAATGGTCCTCTTAGCTTAAGCTCATTAATTTTTCTAGAATGTTTCATTTGTCTTATTCTTTACAAGCGGTTAGAGGAAATTCTCGACCCATATTCAAATATCACATACAAAATGTGTATGTTGGGGTAGCGGGTGGAGGATGTTATTACCTCTTTACTGAATGGTAAAGGACGGTTTAACACACTTGCTTTGCTAGGCACTTTTTTGATCGTATGTAAAATACTTAAAATATAGGTAAACATACACTTAACTTTAAGTTGCAGAAACACATTACCAAATCAGCTCTTCTTCCTCCTGATTGTCTTTTATATTTTTCTGGTTATGTTTGGGGTGGTGAATGAACGTTTCATGTAAGGTTTCCTTCTCGTTTTAGTTTTTGCCATATTCTTTCCGCTGTATCAACTTTCCCGGGTGTAATGGTGGACACTTCCAACATACTTCCCGGTCGCCCTAGTACTTCTGCCTAACCATACATTTTAACCAAACCTAAATTAACCAAACCTAACCTTACCTAACCTAACAATTTAACCTAACCTAACCCAACAGTATAACCTAACCTAACCAAGATTCGAGCAAGCCCGCCATTACAAGCGTCGGTGATTCATAACGAAAAAGTGATAACAACAAGAGAAAAAAGTCAATGGAAAACTATTATTTACCACCATGAAAATAGAAAATGCAGAAAACAAACTGGAGTAAAGTAGCTGAATCAGTAAGGCCCTTCGGCTGCTTGAAGTAGATCTAACATTTAGCACGACATGTAACAGTATGTAATAATTGCATTTGACAGAGTACATGGAACATTGTATAGTATAAACACCATGAAAATAATTATTTTTTAGGAAATGTTAGCAACGAACTTTAAATACCCACCCCCACACACACAATTTTTTTTTCCATCCCTATTCATTCTGGATTCTATCAAAACTCTTTACTTTTTCAATTTCTGCACAGAGTGAATTCTGTTAAAGCAGCAATGAGTTTTTCCCTGTGCACTAATAATTCTGTAAGTGCGATAAAAGACATATCGATCGAAGTCATAAGCCAGAATGACCCGTAAAATTTAATGGAAAAATAGCCAACACAGTGTTTGACGACGTAATGACGCCTATATTCTTAAAGGCTTGAAATTTTCCCAGACATTGTTAGTTTTACCTTCGCAAATGTAAGAGTTAATATTTAGCGCCCTTTTTTTTTTTTTTTTTAATGTGTCCGACTCTGCGCATAGGCTTCACAGCCTGCTACCAAGGCCCAGTAGTCCTCCTACATACCACACGCCTCCACACGTCATCACTTCGGCGCTAACACCCACCGTCCATACTGAATATATGATAGGGCTGTCTCGTACAGGACTAGTGTATTGGTATTAGCGGGGGTATTTTTACGACATGTCGGCCGGTCTTGTGGGAGATCAGTAAAGTCTGATTTTAATGAAATCCAAATCCTTAAACTGTTCCCTACCCCAGCCGAGATTTGAACCTGGGTCCGGTAGGACTGCAGGCCACCTCTCTACCGACTGGGCCAACGCCTCCTTAATATTTCTTTATAGATAGCAATATAATTTACTACCTATTTCCGGAAGCAGATTAGTAGTCAATATGGAGAGGTAGTATTTTTCTGTGAGGTGAGGGTAAATCAGGTATAGTAAAGATAAAGATGTTAAGGCAAAGCTGAGAGCAGTCTAGCTCTGTTTATCTGTCTATATCCAAACACCTTAATCCCAGAGGAAGTGGCCACAGCGATCTGCTTCCATGCCAGAGTACCACCCTCGATAATAGCCTATACCACCCGCGATAATATACCTCTCCATCCCAACCCTCCATCTCATTCTCGGTGCTCCTCTCATCGTATCTGTAGTCCTAATACATGTACAACATTTAGGCCATTGCAGCATAGGCAAAAATATAGTCTATTTTAACTCCTTCAATTTCATGTCATTTTCATTTTAATCTTGCCATCCCCAGAAGATTTAGTTGAGCTTAGAGTAGGCTTACCGAACTAGAGGGGTTAGATAATTATAGTCTGCATTAACGCATTATCTGTATATAAATCAATCGTCTGGAAACTGCGAGAACAAAATGAAGACTATATCAGATTGAAGGAGGTATTGGCCCCCATGCAGTCAGTTAATCTACCTCATCGGACTGAACGCGATTAGGGGTTACTATTCTATGGAGTATATTACTATCGACGGCACTATCCATAATAAGTAATAAAAATAGCATACAAGAGAACAATATGGTGCAATATACGAATTAAATTGCTAAGGAAAAGGTGATACATCTGTGACAACAAGAATACGGCTCAGGGCTACGATTCCCATACTATGATGCTGTAACTTTCCTCCCGTACCGTTTTTGTTTTTAAGGGGAAACAAGAGACTTGGGGAGGTTCTGCAGCGCCTTTTTCTTGTTTTTCCTGCGACAATTGGTATTTGTATGTTTGTGAATACCGAAGGGAGAAAAAGACTTAGAATGATCCCTATCGACTGAGCGAACGTCATGAAGGCAAATATTTAGGTTTACTACGCCCGAATCTCTCCTTCCCCCAATGACGTCAGGCAACCATCGAGTATACAGTCCAGGTCCCAATTTATTATATAATTAGTTACATAGATAGAATTCAAGTACGAACAGATTCTCTTCTAATTCCTCTCCCCGGATATATATATAGGTTACTCTCTCTCTCTCTCTCTCTCTCTCCCTCTTTAGGGAACGGGGTGAAGGGATGAGTGCGGGATGGGTGTGGGAAAAGGGATAGAGAAGGGTTGGGTGGGGGTGGGTTGCGGGGTTTGTGGGGAGGCTTCGGTGGGGCGTTGTGGGTAGGACTTGTGCCCCGACTCCTCTCACATTTAAATTGAAGTGAGAATAATATGCCAGTTCAGCGATTACTGTATAATGATCTGATTTGTATGCATTATGTATAATTATTCATAAGAGGATTTGTATGCATAGGACTGGGATGTATGTATTCCTAACAGCTAGCTGAGAGTGGCATTTAGCGGAGAATTATCGTTGGCGTCCATAACAACTTGCAAACCATCACCATCATCATCATCATCATCATCATCATCATCATTATAATCATCATCACAAACAATAATAGTAATAATAATAATGATAATAATAATAATAAATACTGCTACTACTACTACTACTACTACTACTGCTAACACTACAACAACTACTACTACTACTAACACTACAACAACAACAACTACTACTACTACTACTACTACTACTACTACTACTACTACTACTACCACCACCACCACCACCACCACCACCACCCTTACTACTACTACTGCTACTACAACTACTACTATGACTACGCCTACGACTACTACATTTGCAGTGAGATAAGAAGAGCCTGGTCTAACGACAGAATGATGTGTTTAACAATCTCCAGGATAACTTTAAGAAAGCAAATATAACGCCTCAACGCTGGACAAGGTCATGACCAGATTAATTCACTATTTTTGAGGAATGACTCAGAGTTTTGTTTATGTTACCTTGCCCGTTTTTATAACACGTACTTTGTTCACTTCGTATTTTTAGTTAGTTGTTTTCCAGGGAGGAGCACTAACCCTCCGCCAACCCACTTGTTGTCACGTAGGGAACACGTGTTGGATAGTTATAAGGTTAGCACCCAGCATTGTATATGATTTCTTGGTTTACAGGAAATCATCTGACTTGCAACTCAGTGTAGAGCTACCCTAAAAACAGACTACCGCCACACTAAGTAGGTGGATGATGGGCGCCCCCCACCTACTGCACGAGTTTGGTGAATGAGTTCGGGAGAGTGTGTAAGAAACGGAATGTAAAGGTGCATGTACGGAAGAGCAAAGTTATGGTCTTCGAGAGATATGAAGTCACTGAATGTACTGTACAGTGAGGTTGGATGAGGAAGAAATGGAAAATGTGAGTGCGTTTAAGTACTAGAGTAATGTGATGAGTAAGGATGGAAGTTTTAGAGGGTGAAGTGCATGAAAGGTTACAACAAGGAAGAAAGGTTGCTGATTCCTTGAAAGAAGAGATATGAAACAGGGAAGTGAGCATGGAAGTGAAAAGTTACTACTGTACATGACCGTATTGTGATACCAACTCTAACCTATGGAAGTGAAGCTTGGACCTTGTTGCAGGGACATAAGTCAAGAGTTAGAGCAGTGGAAAAGAGTTATTTGAGATTAGCATGTGGAGTCACTCTGACAAATGAGGAAGTGAAGGAGCGTTTTGGTGTGGATGTGGATTTGATAGGAAGCGTTAGGAGAAACACACTGAGGTGGTTTAGCCATGTAGAGAGGATGGAGAGCAAGAGATTGACGAGGAGAATGTATGTGAGTGAGGTGGAGGTGAGGAGAGGGAGGGGGAGGCCAAGGATGAGATGAAGGGAGTAGAGAGGTATATGAGAGAGGGGTGTGTGAGCTGGGAGCACGGCAGTGAAGTGGCGGGGGACAGGGCGACATGGAGGCGATTTATTTGTGGCCACCCCTTACGGGATTAAGGCGTCTGGCAATAGATAGATAGACAGACTTTGTTCACTGTTCCCTCCCTGGGAATTTACTGAAGGTTGCCATCACCCCTGTATTAAGAGAGGTACTATAAAGAATGTAACATTCATCTAATTATATTGACTAGTAATGCAGTCATCATGCCTTTAAAATAAATATGAATTATTTATTTTAGATATCTTATCCGAGAAGCTCGTTTTAAATTTTAGACAATATGGTTTTAAATCTACCTTATCAACCACTGATGCTTGTTTTATTAAAAAAAAAGAAAAAAGTATGAAACGATACTCTAGGTACAAGAGATCAGGCCTAGCCACATTAAATGATTTACGTAAAGCGTTTGATAGGCTACCACTTTATTTTAAGGAGTTGCTAAGATGTTCTTTACCAGTTGATGTAGTAGCCTACTAATGATTCTGCAGTACCTAAGGAACCAGGAAGCTAATATTAGATGGCGAGATTATTTTAGTAATTACTGCTGTATAGAGAAAAGTGTGAGACAAAGAGGAGTTCTGTCACCTTTCCTATTTAATGTTTATATAGACAGCATTATTAATGAGATAACAGACACTGACGTTGGATGCTGCTGTGGAGAACTCAGATTCAAGATTTTAGCTTATGCAGATGACTTGGTACGTGTGGCAGAAACACCTGCAGAAATGGAGATTTTATATGGAAAACTTTGTACCTGTATAGATGAGCACTTGCTTACAGTAAACAGGACAAATTCTAAGTGTGTTATTTTTAGTAACAAGGAGAATGAGACAACTGAGAGCACTGAGTTGAACGGTGATACACTGCAAGTAGCAAAGGCTCTTAATTATTGTGGACATAATATCGATTTTAATTTTAAAGACAATGACGATGTTATTTTTAGACTTAATAACTTTTGTGCCTCGTTTAATAGTGTTTCTAGGAATTTTAAAGCCGTTGACAGGAACACATTTTTATTTCATTTTAAATCTTATTGTTTACCAGACTATGAACTTCCATTATGCACCCACAAATCCTCTTTATTACTGAAAAAAAATTAAAGCTTATGAGATTGCTTTTAACAAAGCATTAAAGCGCATTTGTGACGTGCCGGTGTTTGCCAGCAGTCACATCACGGCAGCTGGATGTAATCAACTGCTCCTCAGGCATCACAGCACTTGTCCAAGTCAGATACTGTAAGAGAGTGTTAAGGTTGCTAAATCCTATCTTTACTGTAGGATTAATATGCCAAATATCAAGAAGGGATTTTTATGCAATACCTTTCTAAACACTTTGCAAATGTATATAATGTTAAAATTCTTCATGAAGAGCTGGATATCCTGAGGTCTCGGATTGACTGGATGCAAAGGCATGAGGACAGACTCAACCCTTGTATGTTTTGTGGCTGTTACCTTAATTCCATCATGATGTTTTGCCCAACATTACACACACACATACACACACACACACACACACATATATATATATATATATATATATATATATATATATATATATATATATATATATATATATATATATATATATATATATATATATATATATATATATATAAAGCTTTAAATGATTTTTGTAGTTCCACTTTTAGTATTGCTCATACTTTTAATTTTTAGTTTTCGATAATTCTTAAGTACAGTCATATATGGCTCATTTTTATTATTTTATTAGATTTTAACTGTTTTTTTATTTCTTTGCACATGCCTATATAACATTTTGTTTAGTTGTGGTTATTATACTGTTTTCATAGTTTTTGTAGATATTTCTAATGATTTGTTTGTGTTTATATTTTCTGTCTTAACATTGTAGGTTACATATTTTAATAAAAATTTTATATTCCTGTGTTTTAAAGCTTAATTTTGTAATCTTTTTACAGTATTTAGTTTTCATTTCCATAAGAGAGCTGCTGTGATTTGATGTTTTTTATATGTGCATGTGTGTGTATATGTATGTATATGCATATGTGTGTGTATAGTATGTATACTGTATGTCTTTTAAGTGACTACCAGAAGCATCTTCCGGAAGGATATGCCATCGTCAAGTATGTTCTGTATTGTACAGTGGCCTCAGGAACTTTGGGATACGTAGTATTTTGTAATCTGTATTTATGTATACTGTATTACGAAATAAAGAAATGATGACGACAACTACTACTACTACTACTACTACTACTATTGCTGCTGCTGCTGCTAATAATAATAATAATAATAATAATAATAATAATGACAGTACTTAAGAATATAAAATAATAATAATAATAATCTTCTTCCTTATTATTATCATCACCATCATCATCATCATCATCATTATTTTAGCCATCATCACCGTCCCATCACCGTCAGTATTACCATCATCGTAGTCTGTTTATGTTCTCGTTTGTATAGCACTCCTACCAAACGGGCCTACCAAATGGGCTCATCCGCCTCGTAATATATTGACTCTATCACCAGCATCGCCTTAGTGTCTCCCGTGGTGGTTCAAACAGCTCCGTCTAACCTTTGAACAGCGAGGGACAAAAGTTAAACTGCCATTCCACGGTGTCGTCAATGAATTTAGGGCATGTCCGTCGCTTTCATCTCTGACACATTATATCAAATTAAATCATCCACGGACAGAGCAGCATACCAAGCCTTGCCCAGTTTAGGAATAAGGATGGGAAATAAAAAGTAGAAGAGATGGAATATTAGGCTAAATTCTGACCCCCTTTCTGTCGACCAATGGGCGTCTTCATGGGAATAAGATACTGTCCTTGTCATTCTCAATGCAAAGAGGTATTCATTCGGCCCACTTAAGATAACTACTACTACAACTACTACTACTATCACTTCTCTCTCTCTCTCTCTCTCTCTCTCTCTCTGTCACACACACACACACACACACACACACACACACACACACACACACACACACACACACACACACACACACACACACACACACACACACACACACACACACACACACACACACACACACACACACACACACACACACACACACACACACACACACACACACACACACACACACGTTCAGCTTCAATTTAAATGCAACTATCACTCCCAATTCGTCTCAAACTTTGATATTAACTTCTGAAACTATAATCTTCAAGCACTGAGTAACCCAAGTATTTCCTTTATACTGCGTCTGTATAAGCTTCCTAAGCAGCTACGATGCAGTCTCAACGGAATAAAATCTTCTGGGGTTAACTGAAATGTAGTGCTGGAGTCCAAACTATCACAAGGGGGTGAATGCTGACAATATGAACTCTCTGAGGCTTGAAATCTAAGTCGAATTATATCGTTTGGCGTTAGCTGGTCAGAGGTACTTGAGGTGTCTGGACTAAGGTGGTGGCAGTGAAAATTAAAATGTATAATAGCACAATATGCTCATTGGATAAATCATCACCACCATCATCATCATCATCATCATCATCATCATCATCGTCATCGTTATATCAGCAACATATATTCACAAAAAGGCAAGTAAGGAAGAAGGAGAACACACACATCAACACATCTTAGCTGTCACTCAGCCTCACTATCTGCTGGCCAACAACACCTCCCTTGCCTACCACACACTCCTGCTCACCACACCACCACATCTCCCTTGACCACCACACTCTCCTGCCCACCAAACCATCACACCTACCTTTACCACCACACACTCCTGCTCACCACACCACCACACCTCCCTTGACCACCACACTCTCCTGCCCACCAAACCATCACACCTACCTTTACCACCACACTTTCCTGCCCACCGCACCACCACACCTCCCCTGCCCACCACACTCTCCTGCCCTTCGCACCACCACACTCTCCTGCCTTTCGCACCACCACACCTCCCCTGACCACCACACTCGCTTGCCCACCGCACCACCACACCTCCCCAGCCCACCACACTCTCCTGCCCTCCGCACCACCACACCACCCCTGCCCACAACAGTCTCCTGCCCTTTACACCACCACACCTCCCCTGACCACCACACTCGCCTGCCCACCGCACCACCACACCTTCCTCCTCCTCACTCTCATGCCCACCACACCACACCACCTCCCTCAACAGTGTCCTGCCCACCGCAACACCACACCTTCCCTGACCACCACACTCTCCTGCCCACCACACCTTCCTGCCCACCACACCACCACACATTCCCTGACTTCCACCACAGCAGCATCTCCATTAATCACAGACTGTGGCCATTCTTATATAATTTATATATATATATATATATATATATATATATATATATATATATATATATATATATATATATATATATATATATATATATATATATATATATATATATATATATATATATATGGTATATATATATATATATGGTATATATAAATATATATATATATATATATATATATATATATATATATGGTATATATATATATATATATATATATATATATATATATATATATATATATATATATATATATATATATATATATATATATATATATATATATATATATATATATATATATATATATATATATATATATATATATATATATATATATATATATATATATATATATATATATATATATATATATATATATATATATATATATATATATATATATATATATATATATATTTATCCAGAAGATGAATAGAGGAAGGAAAACTAATTTAATAAAGAAAATAGCTCATACAGCAGATTTCAGGTGTCCTCCATTCATGAAAAGGCGGATGGAAATAGAATGTGTGGTAATGTGTGATAATGTGCATGTAGTGTGGTGTAGACATTTGGAGGGAGAGGTTTATGAAAGTATTCTGGTCAACTTTCCGTGTTAGTGATAGTCAGAAAAAGGTCAGCAAAGGGGATGGTCAGGAGCTAGTTCTGAGGGCTAGTGAAACAGGAGCTCCAGCTCTCCCTGTCACAAGCTTTCTCATCCCCCTCAGGAGTACTGTCCTGATCGGATGGAGCTACAGCCTACTCCCTATATGCTTTTTATCCTCCAGAGCACAGTATCTCTGACCAGCTCTCTCCCCCCCCCCTCTCTCTCTCTGTCTCTCTCTCTCTCACACACACACACACACTAGGAAGCGGAGGAGGTTGGCATCAACGAAACCCCCCCCCCCAAAAAAAAAAAGAACCTGTCGTTGCCGCTGAATACTATAGCCAATGGGAGGGGACGACTTTTCACCGTATCTGATCTTTTCCTCTGTCTTTTGTGTTCATACTTCCGTTTTTTTCCTCTATTTCTTTTCATTTCGCTCTAAATCTTCCTTTCCCTGCTCTTCATTCACCTCTTCTGCTCCTTTCTCTTTATTACTCACGTCTACCCATTTTATACTTCGAAGACGCTCTCCTTTTGTTGTATCTAGTTTCCCCGGTCTGTGCTCGGTGAAGTGGTTTGTATAACTGGCGAAGGCACTATTTCACTGAAGAAGCAAGATTTCTCATTTGATTGTAATTTCCTTATGAGCGTGATTTCCTATTTTCCCACTGTAATTGTGCTGCTGCTGTTGTTTTTTTCTTTTCGCCATTTGTTCCTCTTAACCTTTCTTCATTACGTTGCTAGCAGTAGTTTCGATAATTCATCAGTGAATCTATTTTTCTTACTGGTTTCACTCTTTTTTTTTTTTTTATCTGATATAAATTTTCCTGTATTTGAGGCGATATCGAATCGAAATTGTTTCTGCACTACAATTTTTCCGGACTCAATATCGCGTACATTCTTCTTTTTTGCACACATACATCATAACTATTTTTTACACTGATTTTTTTTTTTTTCAACTTCATAACACTCCATACCTTGGCAGTCCATGTACACCCATTAAAAAAAAAATAATAAGCGTCCACACCGAAAGTGTGGAACGTGATCGAGAGAGCAAGCGAGCAAGTCAGGCAGTGCTGAATATTGTCTCATGTGGCTCATCATCTTCCTCTGATTTCCTGACCTGAAAATACTAAAAAGAGGTTATTAGATTACTCTAAAAATATTCCCTCACACGTCCAAAACCAATACTCCTCTTGTATTAATTTTAGGTCTAGGGCATAGGACCTACCAGGTTAATAATGACTTTGTTTTTTGCGCACTCACAATAATTACCTTCATCAAATCTCTCGGTGCGCTCCGATTCGAATCAGAAATCAGAAATTCAAAGTTCCTTTCGTCGATCAGGGTATTGTATTAGTATGACTCGGATTCAGCCAAAAATTCCCCCCCCCCCAAAAAAAAAAAAATCCAAACAAAAGGTATTATTTGTTTTGAAAACGCAAAACCTGGTTGCTCTCAGCAATCGTCGGACAATACTGCTGCACTACTCACGCAACCTTGGCCCGTTACTTCTTGCCCAACCGGCTGTAATGTTAACCTGTCTTATAAAAAAATCGTTTCCTCGATTTAGGGAAAAACTATTGGGAATTACGGATGGTCTATGAAATGAATGTAATTGAGGATTTTTATGCGATTTCCAAATTGGTGTCAATCTTTCTTGTATCTTCAAAATTGGCTGAGATATCCAAAAAAGTTCGCTACAGTACTACAGAGTTTTCCTCCCGACGCCTGCCCCCACTACTTGCTGATGCGATAAATCTTTTGCTCGGGTACATATGTCGGGCGTCCAAACTGTGACTAAATTTAATGTTCTCGCTCGCCTCGCTCGCTTGAACAATTATCGAGTGGAAAGCGCTCGTTAAGTCAAGAAATCAGTTTTCTGTATTGTCGCAGTAAGCACTCGGTAAAAAAAAAAAAAAAGAAAAAAAGAAAGAAAGAAAGAAGGAAAGAAAGAAAGAAAAAAAGTATCTCTAACCAAAGAAAATAAATAATGAGTAACATTTACTTAAGAATAATACAGTTTGAAGTTTCAGAAGCCTAGTACTATGAGGGGAAAAATCTTCAATGGTGCTACTGTGTGACTGAAAAGAGTCATTAAAAAATTTTTATACAAGATGTTCAGTTATACTTGTCATAGCCCCTTTATTTTTACAATTTTACCAATATTGGGGGTTGCTTTACTCTCCAGTTTCTTGGCCATCTTTTAAGATACAAATAGATATAAAAAAAGCAAATTAGTCATAGTCTTTAGTAAGTCGATAAGTCGATATATACATTTAAATTATATATGATATGCAGATAATAAATATAATAAATAATATATATCCATATACGAGTATATGTACATATGTATATCTGTATATTCAGCTAGACATCCTCTCCCTGCAGGCCTGAAATCCGTGCTAGAAAAGATGCATGCCACAGATGCACGGCATCAGGGCCATATGTAATGGTAAGGTGCAGAGGACCGAGGCTTGGGTGGCCAGGCCTGCTTCATCAACCATTCCATGCCTGACACACGTCCACACCACTCGTCATACCCAGCGGCAACACACCACGCTCGCCTTGCAGCCCTCTCTCGCGTCCTGCCTGCCAATACCTACAGATATTGTCATTTGGGCAAGAGCTGATTGCGGTAGGAAGGTGGCGCGGCTGGCAAAAGCCTGGAAAGACAGGAATTCTGTGTGTTACAAAGCCACGTGTACAGCAAGCCTGTATGCACATGGACTTAGAAGACATTGATACATCTACCTTAGATATTTATTTTTTATATTACATCTTCGGACCTGGTGTTCTAATGGTAAAATACACCAGTGAGAGTGAAAGAAATGCCTTAGGCGGAACGGTTTGAACTGGAGCTTCGACTAAGTCTATGCTTTCAACTGTGTAGGTGGGGCTCATTCTGTTAATTATGGCCAATTAATTATTGGTTCAGTGCAGGGTCTTATCTTTCCACTGGTGAGTATACGCTGTCTTGAGATAAGGTACTGTATCAAAGGAGGTAGTCTTTTGTTGGGAAGGACTAATATCCACCTTGCATATCCTGCCTGATACTGGAACCGTGAATAAGCGGTGGGCACTCTAACGACTAGCGTACTAATAGTAAGTGCCTGATAATCAAAGCAGAAGTAGAAAAATGTTTGTCTGTCTTGTGGTGCTGGGTTAAATTCTTGAAACAATTGTGGTTATGTTGGTAACAAAAAATTGGCAATTGGACTGGTGGTCAGTTTTAAGGACAACACTAATATAATGAAAAATGTGATGTATTTGTGGAAAAAAAAAAAACAGTTTAGAAAATGCAATAACAGCGTAATGCATGCCTGGAGCTGATGTTATGACTTGGCCATTTTGTTAATACACTTCCGCTCCGACGTCACGTAAAAGCAACGTCAACTAAAACAAACACGGCATGCAGGATATTACCTTGGTGTTGAGAGATTCAGGCAAATGCCATTATCCTGTAAACACTTACAGTATATCGACTGTGTTTTGGTTAGATATGAGTGCCTTAAATAATTTAGCATTGCGGAATTAATGAGGTTGCGATTGAAAGTGGTAAAAGAAATACTCTGAGATGGTTTGTCCTTTTAGAGAAGATAGAAAAGAAAGACAGACTATGATAGTGTATATGAATGAGGAGAGGCAGAGGGGAAAGAGGAAACCATAGTTGAGATGGGGGGATGGAGTAAAGACATATGAGAGAGGAGGGTGTGATGTGGAAGTAGGACAGACAAAGGGCAGGGGAGAGGGTGATGCGGAGGCGACATGTTTGTAGCCACACCTTAACGGGATCATTGCGTCTGTTTATAGATAGAGAAACAGATACTTTAGGTCAGGTCTGGGTCAAGGTCTGGTTAGATAATTAATGTCAGGCTAGTCCGGTCACACAAAATAATTTACCGTGTACTGGGAAGGCCAAGAATCCAAGCCATACAACAATTCTATTATGTAACAGTTTCAGTTCCATAACATCTGTTTTGATAATTGTACCACAGGTTACTTAAAATGATCCGAGGGAGAACCTCTACTAGTGAAGTTGCTAATGAAGTCCACGTAAAAATCTTTCCTATCTGCATTAACTGTCCTCTTCTCTTTTCTTCCTGCTTTATCTTCCTTTCTCTCACATCTTCCTTCCCTTTACCTGTGGTTTCCTCCCTGCTCCCGCTACTGCAGTGGTTTCCAACCTTTTCTAATTCTTGCCCCCCCCCGCACTGAATGACACGTTCCCTGCGCCCTCCTTCCTCCAATGCTGTATTTTACTGGCATGGTTGGCACATGTCAATAAATATCATAGATTCTTAATCTTTGAAATTGTTTATATATTCAGGTAACTAGATTTCTTTTTCATATCTGAAATATTTTCTCCATATTTAGAAATTACTGAATTCCATCATAATTTAAAGTTTTCAAATATAATTACCCTCTTTATCAAGCCTTCGCGCCCCCGCAGGCAGCCCTTCGTGCCCCCCTAGGGGGGCGCGCCCCACAGGTTGGAAACCACTGCGCTAGTGTCTCCTGGGACGAGGTATTAGTAACACCTCCTTTCTGTTTACTTTTTATTTCTCTCATCAGTAGCTTCTTTTCACCTATAGCATGTTTTCCATCTCTTCTCTGTATGTTTTCTATTCTCAGACCTCCTTTCTCTCCATCTCCCCCTGTTTCCTTCTCTCCTTCCTTTCCATCTCTCCTCTTCTCTGCCAGTGTCTCTCGGGACAAGGCAGTATTCAGTGGACTAACACCCATCCTCCACCATCATTGTCTTCTGACACTGCACGTCTCTTCTCTTCGTTTTCTTTTCTTCTCTTTCCTTCTTCTTTTCTATCTTGTTTTCTTTATTTTTTCTCTTGTCTCTTCATTTCCCTTTCTTCTTTCTCTTCTTCCGTCTCCTCTTTGAGACTTCTTTCCTTTTAGCCTGAAAATATCTCTCCCTTGTACTCATTCAGACCTGCCAGATTCATATTGTTCAAATAGTCCATACTCTCTTATTGCTTTCTTTTCTACTGCCTTATTTTTTATCCCCTTCTTTCTCCGCCTCTCCCATTTTCTCTCTTAGGTCCTTCTAATAACTCTGTTATTACTTTCCTTTTTTCATCCTCTACTGCACGTCTCCTCTCCCCCCCCCCTCTCTCTCTCTCTTCTCTCTGTCTCTCCCTTGTTTGTCTATGTTTTCTCTCTATGTTCGTCTATTACGTTCTTTTCGTTTTTCCCTTTGTCCCCCTGCCCTCTTCTTTCCTTTTTTTTACATCACCCTCCCCCTCTTTCTTTTTTCTTCATTTCCTCTGCTGACTCTTCTGTTGTTCACTTCGTCGTCTCTCTTTTCTGCTCCATTTCTTTTTCTTCCTATTTTCTTAAAAACTCAGCGAGCAAACACACTTGCTTAACCATCAATATTTGCTTTATATTTCTCGATTACTCCTTTCGTTTTTTCTTTTCTGTTTCCTCTTCCTTCTTCCCTCTTACTTTCTTTTCCATCTCCTCTTTTCTTCCTTTTCTTCTGTTTCCCCCTTTACTCTTCTCGCTTCTTCCTTCTTCTTTCTGTATTTTCTCCTCATAACTTTTTCTTTCTCTTACATTTCCTCCCTCTCTCTTCCTGCTCCTCCTCTTCTGTCTTCTCACATTTCTGGGCTATCAATACTGTCCTTTTTCATCTTCTGTTCCAAATCTCATATACTTTTTCGTTCTCCTCCATATCCTCCTCTGTTGTGTCTAATTTTCTGTCCATATATCTAAAACCTCTATTCTTTTTAACCCGTATTTTTGGTGGTAAGTGGTGACGCCCATCGTCCACCCACTTGATATAATGCTGTCG
The DNA here is from genome assembly GCF_032717465.1 of Coenobita brevimanus. NCBI lineage: Eukaryota > Metazoa > Arthropoda > Malacostraca > Decapoda > Coenobitidae > Coenobita > Coenobita brevimanus. The sequence goes on along the minus strand of NC_137023.1, from coordinate 52,506,388 downwards.
ACTACCTTCCCCATTCACATTCTGTCTCTGTGTCTACCCTTCCCTTATCCTACTTCTCCCTTTCCTACTTGCTACATTTTGTTATTTCTCCTTTCACTTCTGGTTACTTTGAATGAGTGTCAAGATCGATGGTTTCCTTTAACCCAAGAAATAACTTACAGCGCTGGGTGGTAACTATATAACAAACTTACGGAGTGAAATGGAGCCTGCTATTGTGTCCCTGTTAACCGGGTAGAAAGGCACAAATGCGACGTCCACCCAGGAACCAAGCTGATTCATCGAGCCCCGCTGTGGTGAGGCGCTGTCAGCCACAAGGAAATATAGGCTCACTTTACGGGACAACCCAGCAGGGGCGGTTGCTTACCTGCAGTTGATAGATTTTCTCGTCAAGACAGACGAGTTGATTAACAACAAATAATCCCTCATCTCTTTCCTCATTCTTTTTTTTCTTTCCTTCATTCTCATTTTCCTTGTTTTATCACCTTGTTAATCTCTTCCTCTGTATTCTTATTTTCTCTTCCTGCAGATTTTCGTTGTTGCCTCAGGTGTATATTTTTGTTGTTCTGACTACTTCGTATTCACATCTCTCGTGTTAATATGCAGATAAATTGGACTGACCATTGTACCCAAAGTGATACTTGTTTATGATTTCATTAATGTGAACATAAGTAATCACAACCAATATCATCCTAACTATATTCCCTACTGAAAGTCGGTGTGTAAGAGAGCCAGACATAGAAACCGGTAATTACAAGAGAAGGAAAAACCAGAGACTGAATGCCCAGTAAGACAGGCCACACATCCATTAATTTTTCTTTTCAAGTCTTCAGAATCCTTGGCTCCACCCAACAGGCCATCCATCCATCCGTGGAACAAAGATAAATCCGTGAATTGCGAAGAAGAAATGGGCTGTAACCCATTTCATGTTTTTTCAGTACAGATTTCGTCAGGTATCTTGCACCTTCGACTACCATATATCTTTTTTTTTTTTTTTTTTTTTCATTCACCTGCAGTATCCATCCATCCATCATCTCAATGTTTTACACTTCCTGCTACCCTGAAGCTCACTCATAATAAGTATATACCCTTTTCTCCGTTCTATTCACATTCACCTCATCTTTGTGACCAGACCATTTAAACTCTCTTCTATCCTTTGATCAACAGAGTTCCTTAGTCCACATCTATCCTCTTCATCCTTTGCAGCCCACATATAGCCCTGCAAGACCCCGTGTCTACTGAACTCACTTTTGATGTTAAACATACATGGCACCTGCAATTACTAACACACCTTTTTGCAGTCTTTTTGTGGTACTCTGTATCAAAGCCTTCGTAGGACATTCATCTAGCTATTGGCAGACGCTTTAATCCCGTAAGGGGTGGCTGCAAACAAATCGCCTCCATGTCCCCCGCCGTTTCAGTGCTCGGCTCCCAGCTCACCCCCCCCTCTCTCATACACCTCTTTACTTCATCCCTCCATCTCATCCTTGGCCTCTCCCACCCTCTCCCCCCTCCACCTCACAGACATACACTCTCCTCGTCAGTCTTTCACTCTCCATCCTCTCCATATGGCCAAACCACCTCAGTGTATTTCTCCTGACACTTCCTTTCACATCCATATCCATACCACAACGCTTCTTCACATCCGCATTTGTCAGTCTGCCTCTTCATGTGACTCCACATGCTCCTCTCATATAACTCATTTCCACTGCTCTCGCTCTTGACTTGTGTCCCCTCAACAACGGCCAAGCTTCACTTCCATACGTTAGAGCTGGTATCACAATACTATCATGTAGTAACTTTTTCACTTCCATGCTTACTTAGGGGTACTACTTTAATATCCCTAGGCCATTTTGTCATACCCCTGATTCATACAATATCTCTTTTGCATCATAGTACCAGGGTATTTATACTCTTCAAAAGAATTTAGACTCTCTCACCAAATACCAAAACACCACTTCGTGAGTAAACTCTTTCAGCAACCAATGTTTTACTTGTATCTCCATATATTCCTAGATCATGACGCTCACAAATATTTATAAAACTCAAATATTCTGTAAAGATTCTAGTCACCAGTGGCAAGCAACAGAGCATCATCAGCATACAAGAAATCTGAAATATTCCACCCCAGGCTGCTCATCACGAGCGTCATCTCTGTCACAGCAACTCTTGATTTAACATCTCATAACCCGTCACATCCTGAAGAACATGAGGATATCGCACACCTTGTCTCACTCCAATACTAATGTTGCTTGAACTAGTCTGAATTAGCCTATACACACACTCTCTCTCTCTCTCTCTCTCTCTCTCTCTCTCTCTCTCTCTCTCTCTCTCTCTCTCTTTCTCAGTCTAAGGTATACCGGTATATGATATTCAAGACTTGAAAATCTTTCCTGTACACGGTTCTGCACACAGGGAGAGGACCTGATTTCAATTTCTGGTGCCTCTGTCAGAAAATGAGAACGTGTACTGATTGCTAAGCTTACATGTTTAGCTGTTCATATTGTGTAGACCGCCAGTGTGGCAGGTGGAGTAGGGGGCTGGCGAGGCCCTGAATTAATAACGGCTAATTGTTGCACCTTGTCCCGGTCTTGCCGGATTAATTAATTTGCGTGGATAATGCTGGGACGGGGAAGGAGCACAACTGTGTTATGGATGCGACGCCAACGGCTCTCTGCTTCAAATATGTGAATATAATGTGACGCGAGGTGGCAGAAGCGAGAAAGGCTGCGTGGGAGGACGCGGAGGATATGGTTGGACAAGTTTTTGTTTCGCACAGACAGGTGTACACACGCACGCACGCACGCACGCACGCACGCACGCACACACACACACACACACACACACACACACACACACACACACACACACACACACACACACACACACACACACACACACACACACACACACACACACACACACACACACACACACACACACACACACACACACACACACACACACACACACACACACACACACACACACACATTCATACATACATGCATACAGTATCTCTCTCTCTCTCTCTCTCTCTCTCTCTCTCTCTCTCTCTATCTATCTATCTATCTATCTATCTATATATATATATATATATATATATATATATATATATATATAAATACTGTATCAATGTTGCATTCCTTTTCTTGCCCATTCATGAGCGTAGAGACTGGGGTCAGGATACTCAGTCCAAACAAGGCAAGTTCATACTTTGAAGGCGATTGTAAATACCATTTTTCTCTGAGTTGCATCAAATGATTAGTAAACCCCAACCGTCCCTCAGTGTAATCTTTCATGTTCCCATCCTGCTAGGGCGCCTTAACCCACTACACTACATCATACATTCATATAATTAAATGGTTACCACGCTACGTACAAAATAGTTTCCGTGGTTACTGGAAACAATTTGAAGCGTCACTTAACCCAGTGTCGCTTGCAAGTGGCTCTGCATTCAGTGAATAGATGGCGGGCACCAAGTGAAAAACATGGTACATGCTGCTCATTTCGGACATTCAGAGCGAGTGACCAGTGGCCATTTTCTTGAGCCGCATTATCTGAGTTATAAACCCACCCGGTCCTCGGACTTAAACTGCTTGATTCCTCGTTTCGTTGGAATACCTTAACCCACTAGCCCACCAGGCGTCCGCTGGATTGTTGTATGATCTCTGTTCAATTTACTTGGTGGTTTCCTTGTTACAGAAAGTCATTCATCTCGTTATTCAGTGTAGTGTCATCTAAAGGCAGCAGTAAAACGAGTGAGTGGATGGTAGGCGCCACTACTTGCGAAGTTCCCGACATTAAAAATATTTACCCTTGAAATGCGAGGTCGTACGTGTTTATTTATACAAGGTGCGGGAACCTCTCAGGCTCCCTCAGTGTGTGGTTCATTCAGCCGCCACTGCGACACACATGCTGCCCTAAGACTGTCTTCATTACACTCGGGCCTCCGTCACATGTGGCACAACTTACTAACTTTATAAACCCTACAACTTTTTTACTGGTGTGGCAGCCTCGCTGATGACGGTGACGGCTGAGGCTTGAGAGATGGAGCCTTCACTCTTATGTCAACGGCTCTTAAAGCACAGCATAGGATATGGAAGTAAGTCAAGCTAATGTGCTCGACACAATGTAAGGGGAAATTCTATCTATCTATTGCCAGACGCCTTGGGAAATTACCCAAGATTAAAGTGATACATAGCTGTAAATACGTAATACCTTCATTTATGATGTGTTATTTTAGTATATTTTTGGTGTCTTCATACGTTTTAATTCAAATGAGAAAATATTTCCTCCTCTGATAGGATTAGTGAAGGCTGTCTAACTCCCTCCACTTTAAAAAGTTTTTCCAAAGCCGAAGACATTTGCCTTGAAAGGGAAGGAAGGAGAAAGAAAGTCAGCTGATGAAAGGAGGCGTTAAGACAGAACGAGGAAAACGGGAATAATCTAGGATAATGTGAACTTCAATAAAACATAAAGAAGGGAAGTTATCCAAGACTGATGTTACAAATGGATGGATTTTTATTTTTTTATTTTTTTAACTTTGTCAAACTACGTCTACGGTATTGGCAGTCGTAGAGTAGGCCAACCCCCGCTCTGTCTGGCCAAGCAGTCCCGTCAGCCACAGCAAACAACCGCCTTTGCAAGGCCATCCTATACAATGAACCGATGTTCCCATATAGTGGACAGCCCTCCGCCATAACGAGGCGTGGGGAAGACAGTGAGTCTGGTCCATGGATGGACGCGGCATTTGAGTCTCCCCATCCACTTAACAGGGGCACATAGTAGGTTGAACATCACTCCGGTATTTGGTTACATGGTTACCACCCAGCAGGCTTGTATATTTTTTCTTGTATTACAGGAACTCTTTAGGCTTGTCACTCAGTGTCGAGTCAGTTTAGCAGGAAGTAGGCAGCACTACATCAAGTAAGTGAATGATGATTACCATCACACTAATTTTATTACTGCGGCTACCATACAATCTTATGATGCTTAGGGGAGGTTCTCTTGTAACGAACGGGTTAATAAAAGATTAAATCCAGTCACTCCAGTTTGGAAATCTTCTCCATTGCTAGCTAAAATCATTAGAAATATCAAATACTCAATATAAAGGACGTTATATTATGATTGTAGGGGTTAACACTGTGCACATCCTGCTGCGAAAATGAAATAATGAACGTGGCAGTTATCAGTGAAAAGCTGCACAAAGCTTTCAGGATTCTTTAGGTCTTTAGCGCTCCCACCGATTAATTCATGCGGTGATGAATTGATAGTGCAGTGAGAAAAGTGAATTACCAGTTGATGTGGCGTGGGGGGAGGCGGTGGCTCAATCGGTAGAGAGTTGGCCTGCAGTCCTGACGGACCCGGGTTCAAATCCCGCTGAGGCAGGGAACGGTTTAAGGATTTGAATTTCATAAAATCAGACTTTACAGATCTACCAGAAGACCCGCCGACTTGTCGTAAAAATACCCCCGCTAATACCAATACATCAGTCCTATATGAGACAGCCCTAGCATGTATTCAGTATGGACGATGGGTGTTAGCGCCGAAGTGGTGACATGTAGAGGTGTGCGGTACGTAGGAGGACTACTGGGCCTTGAAATCAGGCTGTGAAGCCTATGCCCAGAGTCGGTCACATAAAAAAAAAAAAAAAAAGAATACCGTGAGATCCTTTTAGCTCATGGACATCATAATGGTTTTATTTATGCTGGTAGCAAGTGATTTTTTTCTTTTTAAGATTATGGAAACGCAGTATCGAGAAGGCTAAGAAAGCTAACCCCTCAAGTCTGAAATGATTCTAAGTTGAAGAATTTGTCTAAGTGTATCAAGAACATAAACGAGAGAGATTACTGCGCAGAAAACAGTTACGTAAAACACAAAATGCTAGTAAAAACAATGTGACTCTCTGATTTGATGCACTTTCTTAATACGAACCACCGTTTACTTTTCCTTCGCACAATCCTACCAGTTACGGACAATAAGAGCGCGATATTGCCGACTTAAGGAGCTTTGTTCCCAAGTCCCCTCTTCCTCACAGCCGTTCCATGTCTCGCAAAACTGTCTCTCGTGTGTGACTTGCTAAGCATAATCCAAATGTATATTGCGTGAGGGTCAAAAAGAGCAACCTGGATTTTGGAGATGAGCGGCAAGTAATGTGACTCTAAATTGTTTACGTTTACACAGAATGCCTTGGTAGGAGACAAAGGCACAGGGTGAAGTGGGAGATAGGTATGAGTAAGGACCGTAATATTTTAACTGAGAGCCTAAAGATGTATGTAATTCCTAATTAATGACTGAGTTTCCAGCCATTTGGGAATGGTTATTGGTTAGACAGCATTCTAGCCTCGACTAGGCCTACTTCACATAACGCAGTCAACAACACCGAGATGATAGGTCAAACTTTGTATTTTACATTATGTCTTCCAGTAACAGTATCAAATATTGGAGATTTGACTTCCCTTTTGAGATCCCTGGGGCATAATAATACTTCTTTTTGACAGAATGAAGAGGCAAAGTTCATCCATCCATCCATCCATCATGCAATCCTACGTTGCCCCATGAGGAGCGTAGGAGCTTGGGGCTAGGCAAATTGGTCCTGACATTTAAGATGAGAGTGACCAGCCTCACTCATCCCTGAGTGGCATTACGTGAGCAAAAAACCCCAACCACCCCTTTTGATATAAACCTTCACCGGCTCAATCCGACTGGAGCGCATAATTACCCACTAAACCACCAGGCGCCAAAATTTGGTTTCCTGAAGAACTATACTTCAGTGCTGAACCCATGCTAGTTATACTCTTTCGCCTCCGTCTGTCAAGTTGTACCTTTCCTTCTTGCTGGAAGTTTGTTCTTTTTTCAGCCTGTCCCGAAGAAGGGTGACCGTTCCCATCCATCTACCTATCGCCTATTTGCATTTATATCTTGTATTTCTAACATTTTCGAATACATTCTTATTTATTTTTAAACACTATTCTTACTATAGCTTTCTTCGAGATCGCCAGTATAGATACTGCCATGGACATTCCACTCTTGTCCTCACCTTGTTCTCTTACTCCTGGTCATCATTCTTTCTGGACTTTGGAGGAAGCTTTGCTGTTGCACTTGTCATCTCAAAGGCTTTCGACCGAGTCTGGTATAAATCGTTAATTTCCACGCTGCCCTCTAACGGTCTATTCTTCTATCTGTGCGTTATCTCTAGCTTCCTTTTTGGCTGCTGCATGGGTGCTGTTATGACCAATCACTGTTCTTCTTCCAGAGCTACAGTACGTGTAATGGTGTTCCTCAGGGTTCTGTCGCGTCACTAGTTCTCTTCCTTATTGTCATCAATAATCTTCTGAGTTGCGCATCTCACCCTGTCCACTCATACGCTGGTGACTCCACCTCTCCATCTGCTTCTCACGGCTTCCATCTCAGTAGTTAATTCAGCAATCACAGGATGAGGTTTTGACACCATTTTCTAACCTGGCTCATATTTCTGATTCCGGTAAAAGAAAACTTGTTCTTTAATGCATCCAAAACTCAGTTCCTACGTCTGTTCTCAGGTCAAAATCTTGTGCTGGAGAGTCCTTTAATATTCAGCATTATGCAACTTAATCTTTTATCTCCTTTCAGCATCCACTGTGTCCCGGGACCTGTCATGGAAAGATCCCATTAATTTTCTTGCAAAATTTGCTTCTAAGTGATTACGTGTGCTAAACCGTTTCCGTGCTTTCTTTAACACAGCTGTTGCTCTCGGTCAGGGTCGTTATTCACCCTCGTATGGAGTACAACTCGCCATGTGTGGTTCGGTTCCCTAAGTACTTGTCTTTTAAACAGGGCGGAATTAAAGTTTTTTTTTTTTTACTCAGCTCCTCTCCTCTTACTAACCTTCTTCAATATCTGTCTCTTTGCTGCATTGCTGAAGTTTCGTATCTTTACTGTCTCTGCTTCAGTGGCCACTGCTCTTCTGAACTGTCTGGATTCATCTCTCCTCCATTACGGCGGATGCGTAGCACCCGACTGATAAGGTACTATCAACCTTTTCTCTCAAACGTTATGATAAAGAACTAATGACACTTTCAGTCACTAATGAATGAAACAGGTCAGCTCTTGAACTGTCATGTTCAGTCTGCATTTCCCTTTGTCTATGACCTCCACTTTATTAAAGGCACTGTGTCCAGACATCTTGAAAGGAGTTGATGTTAAATTATTATTATTATTTTTTGTCTTGGCGGGAATAACTTTGCATGTTTCAATCCTATGGTTCCCTCTGCTATGCATAAACAAAAAATGGAGTAATTTAACATTTCTGTATATTTCATTTTTGCTATATCCTAGCCATCGTAATCAGCTGTGAAAATTTCCACTGAACAGATGTGGTCAAGAAATGTGATTTTTTTTTTTTCGTATTAATATCTCCCGCGTCCTGGGAAGCTACATAAATGAGAGTGACGCTTGTTTAATTTATCCTTACCGTAGGGGAGATGTCCTCCTGATTTAATTTTTTTTAATGTGTCTGATTCTGGGCATAGGCTTCACAGCCTGCTCCCAAGACCCAGTAGTCCTCCTACATTCCGTACACCTCTACATGCCACCACTTCGGCGCTAACACCCACAGTCCATTTTGAATACATGCTAGGGCTGTCTCATACAGGACTGGTGTATTGGTATTAGCGGGGGTAATTGAATGAAATGGCCTGATAATAGTGAGAAAAATAAAGACAAAGATGGAAAAGGTTATATCAGAGATGTATATAACAAATGTTGGTTTATCTTACGGGGAAGAAGGCATAGGTTTATGTTTATCGACTGCGAGAAGGCCATCTATCTTTGTCTCCCATGGTGACTCAGGTCGACAGAAAGAAACTCTCACTGACTGCCATGGTCGACCAGAGATGACTGGCTTTTTGATAATCTTATACTTTTCTCTTCCTGTTTAAGATTTTCAGATACACTCAGCCTTTGCAACAAACATGACTTCTTTATTACAGTAGCACCCTATTAAACATGTTTTGAGCATTGAATATCGTATATATTATATTTTTTCTAAAATTTTGCCCAGTTTCATAAAGAAAAATGTGTAGATAATGTGACATTTCAGTTGGTTCTAAAAAAAAAAAAAATGAATTTTTCACGGCTATACTAGGAGAAAAAAAATCTTTAAATTGTTATAGCATGAATGTAATTTTTCTTTTTTTCGAATTGGCCAAAAAAAAAAAAAAATGGAATGATGGTTGAATCAAGCTCGGCAACCAAAGGGTTAAAAGAAGGACGGTCAGTGAAAGCTAAGTCGCAGTCATTTCACACAACATGGCTTGCTTTAGTTGTTTGACATTCAGATACCCAAATGTACTGCAGGGCGAACAGGGGCAGGAGGGAAACAAATTGAGTCTACGAGTAGGACCGGCGCAAATACTAGGCTCAGGTTCTTCCAGCTGCGTTTAGAACGTGCATCACCGACTCCCACAATAATTTAGTCAGCTATATGTATATGACATCCATTGCGCTGGTCGTTGTCCAACATTCATATTAGAAATTTTTTGAAAATCCAATTTTCGTTACAGCTGTCGTTATTGATCTACAAAACCAACACACACACACACACACACACACCCACACCGCAGAACAATACCTCGTGGTGTAAAGACATAAATCATTTGCAGACAGTACAAATAATGCAATGTACGTCATCGTTTTGAAGGCATTAATGTCGCTTGCTTTGCTCCAAGCTTCCTTTTATGATCATTCATTTCAGGTTTTTATTTTTGTCACCGTTTAACGTCGCCTGCCTGATGCTTCCTCACACCGACCTCGACGCCTCTCACCAGTATCAACAAACCTCAGGGGAGTCGTATTTATCTACTAACAACTTTCCCGCCTCCCTGTCCTGCGGGCAACCCATCACACACTTTTGCCTTGCACGCCAACTTGTGGTGCGTCCTTCCTGCTCTCTGACCATCCCTCCCTCCCTGCCTACCCTCGTCTCCATCCTTGTACTGTAGTTTCTCCTCATTTTGCTTCAGTTTCCAGCATCTGTCTTGGCAGTGATATATTGGTGCATCGTTTCCGAGGGTTTTCTTCTCCGTCATCCTTGCAATCCCACCCTCTACTCTGGTCGAATATCCACTGTTAACCCCGTCTCTCCCCCGCCCCACATTCCCGTTTAACATTAACGTGTTCTAAAATTGTCCATTCTTTATCTTGAATGTTGAGCTCTAATACTATGCACTAGAATATGACGATGATAAAAGAAAAAAAAAATGCAGTGGAAAGGATGTACCGGTAGTACCGCCGTACTCTCTTTTTCTGTCACTGAAGTACACCTACTAAAAAAACTTATCGGCACTTTTGTAGCGTGACAGAATTTGACACACCGGACGATAGATGTGAAAATAAACTGAGTAACCGTGCCAGGTTGGTATCCCTGATTTGCTGAGCCTTAGGTCCTTCTTCACAGTGGCATCAGAGACTTCGTAGCACCGCTTACTGTGTAGTTTGTTTGCTTATTAATTATCTCTGCATTTTACGTTACTGATGTGTACGGCATAAGCCCCATACTGTTTGTGGGTGTATTCATCCTTTTTCATTTTTCTTCTTTTGTTTTCACATTTTTTATTACGTCAGTTTCAGAGAGATGAGAGGCACTGTATGTGGATGGAAGTTGTAATAGGTTGTATGACGACCATTCTATCATTCTGCAAGGCTCTGTACTGGGTCAGTTGTTGCGCATTAATAATGAAAGAGACCTTTTCAATATAGTCAGAAATAATTTAAACTCACTCATTGATGATTCAGCTCAAATTTCACGTATTTCTTTATCTCATTCACGGTCTTTTGGCTGTGAATCATTCAATAGGGACTTCTCTAACTTAACGTTGTGATGCAAAGAAATGAATATACAGCTTAATCCAATGAACACCAAAAGTTTGGCTGATATTCACTCTCGCGCTGATTCACACGCACATTTTAGGGCTTCCATCCACCCTTACTGTATGTGTCGCAGCTGGTTATATTATTACCACCCAGAGCAGTAAACTGTTTCCTGTGTTATAGCAAACCATTTGTTTGTCACACAATAATGACTAACCTGCATGAACTGATTAAAAAAAAAAAAAAATGAAATACAGGATGTTAAAGCAATTGGGCAATACTTAGACGACTGGGAATGGTCACCCATCTTTGGGACAGGCTGAATGAGAGCAAACTTCCAGCAAGAAGGAAACGTACAGGTTGACACAGAAGGCCTTATTGACCACTTACAGTAACGTTAATTTGATGGGAGATATCTGCCGCATGTTTGCCAAGACTAGATCAACTTTGTTTTCTGTAAGTTGCCTGGGGATGACTGCGTGTGTGTGTGAGGGGGGGCGTGTGTGTGTGTGTGTGTGTGTGTGTGTGTGTGTGTGTGTGTGTGTGTGTGTGTGTGTGTGTGTGCGCGTGCGTGGGTGCGTGCGTGTTCGTGCGTGTGCGCACGCGCGAGCAACTTAAATTTCGTACAAGAAAGACAGAATTAGTTGCTAGAAATCTGAGTTAGTCTTTACAGAAAAAAAAAAAAAAAAGAAGGAAAGCCAAATTCAAGATTCATTCACTTCGAAATGTATACACAGAGTATCAGCGACTTGTTTATGGAAGAGTCGCCCATGCCACATAACCTAAACACCGTCGCCACTAACACAACAACCGCTGTATACACTCAGTCCTCCTGCATTTACATAACACTCGCACGGCCACCGACCCCAGAAATGGAATTAACTGACTTGTTTATGAAACCCAGCGTGATAATGAATTGTAACACTTTTGTTATTATTATTATTATAATTGTTATTATTATTATTATTATTATTATTATTAATGTGCAATCGTCACAGAAACTGTAAGGGGGAAAATGAGCAAGTGATGATAACTTTTTGATAATGATACAACCCTATTTCAGTCTTTCTTGTTTTGTGATCATCTGTATTTAATTTCTGGGTCCTTGAAAAACTGTTTTTACCAATAACGCATAAAAGATGTATATTCAGTACTTTATTCTGATCTACGTCTCCCCTTATCTGCCAGCACTGCATTCTGTCGATAAATGTTCACTTCATCCCCAGTTCATTCCTTGATTTACTCTCACCCCTACAGCTTCCTTTGTTCTGTATATCGCTGCACGCACCCTAGCATCATCTCTTTCCACACCTGTTAGCTCTCAAGTGCCCTCTCTTTCCTCGCGTAACTAGCGATAGGTAACGCTTCATTGGCTAACGCTCTCTCTCTCTCTCTCTCTCTCTCTCTCTCTCCTTTTTATTTGTCTTTTTTGGTGTGTGAGGTGGTTGGAGGGATTGTGAATGCAACCCGAATTCTCACTTCACTAACCCTCTTATAATCGCTTTTTTTTTTTTTTTTTTTTTTTTCCAACCAGCTCCTGACAATTTTATACAAAAGGAACTGAAATTACGAGTCTTAGATTTTAAATACTAGTTTCGTAGTAGCAAATTCTCCAGTATTTAAGACCTAGCCAACGTCAAGCGATTGTATTCGCCTAAAAGGGAATCACATAGAGCTAAGGGTGCCAATATTACATTCATCTTGACCGACAGTTCCATGTGACAAAATTTAAGAAAAGGTTAGTGGAGAATCATCAAACTAAATTTTTTCTCTTCCTTCCCCTCCCCCTTTTCCTCTTAACTCCCTTGAAATTCTCTGTTTCTTCGTCTTTTTTTTCCACGTTCCATTTCATCTAATTTCCTGCTGTTATTAATTTTATACTTATTCGTGCATTTATTTTTAGAGTGAAACGTGGAGGACGTTTTTTCCCGCTCAGACTGTTTTGCGTGTATTTTTCCCAGGAGCTTTTTATATATCAACAACTAACTCCACCCTTCCAGTCACTCTCTCTCTCTCTCTCTCTCTCTCTCTCTCTCTCTCTCTCTCTCTCTGCATTAGTATTATGATATTCCTTTACATCTTTTTTCTCTTTTCTAATTCTAATCAAATTATTCCAGATTCTAAGCTTCACTTAAAAGACACAAATCAGATAAATATTTCACACAGCTAACGAATTTATATATAAGCCATAACAAACTCTTATCTTCAGCACTGATGTTGTTTTACAAGTATTCTATCAATAAATCTGATTAGAGCTTTAGAACAAGGAGCAACCAATTTCTATATGCAGTACTTTCATCTAAACCTGACAGAAATTTTCGTCCTTTTGCAGCTTGTTTCCCGTAGCTCGACAGCAAAATAAAAATACTACAGTTCTGCATCCTTTCCATAGCACTCCTTTGTGACTACTGGTATGATCTTGTGTTAATTTCTTTGTCACAGTTTAGCAGTCAAGATGGTGAGATTGCAATTTGAAACCAAATTAAGGTGAAATGAGTATTGTAATAAGTGAATTTTATGGAGCTGATTAAGAGTTCTGGGAGGTCTCTTCTGTTTCAATACTTCCATTTTCCAATCTGTGTTAAGTCTGTAATTGCTTCAGGTTATGTTTTATGAGTCGACTTTAAGTACCCTTAATGAGAGTATCACATGCATTGTATTTTTCGCAACATTTCCCAGGCAACTAGACCTTGGTAGCTATTTTTCCTGGAAACTGCAGCTACAAAAGCCCGTGATACAGTGTCTCCTATAAAGTTGATGAGATAATGTTACTAGTGTTGCCAGGGAAAACTTACTCGGAAAAAAAAAAAAAGTTGCCCGACACCGCCTCAATCCCTTCAGCTTGATGACGTGTTTGTTGGTTTGTTTTTGTGCCTCGATGCTTCCTAAGTTATGGAGAAACCACTTATAGCAAAAAGGTTAAAAGTGGTTGCCATTAATACCCACAAAATAATTGCTTTCCCTCAGCTAAATAAAATGAAAAATAAAATCGATGCACTCCATTGGTCTGAAATTATTAAAGATTATATTTTAGTAAAGTTAGTCAGCCTCATTGAGCTTCTAATTACGGTGTTGAGGCGAGGAGGAAGCAGTAATAGGATTCGCTCCGGCGTCTGTGATCTGGGACGTAAAATATCACAGAGGGCTCAGGAGTATTTTGAAAGGAGGATGTTAACCAATTTGCAGAATAAACAAGTCTCAGTGCGAGTTACTATTACACTGATCTGTGTGTGTGTGTGTGTGTGTGTGTGTGTGTGTGTGTGTGTGTGTGTGTGTGTGTTTCAGTTTAATATTCAGTCTAAAATGAGGAGTGGATGGTAGCCTAATGGTTGAAGATAAACATATACATAGGCAGTCTTACACATAACATAGACTTAAGAGAGTATAGAAATTGGGTCTCTGGCAATGATCAATGCCGCAAGGTCTCTGGGTGTCAAAGAAGTAAACACATACATTGCATTACTTTGTGCAGGTTCGTTTTTGAAGGAGGAAGATGTATGAATAATTCTTTTGAGCAAAGAATGCCGTTGTGGAAAAAAAAAAAAAAAAACGAATATTTGCTAAACTTATGCCTTCAATGCATATAGCTTTCAACTGTTTATGTTCATGAGACAACTTGCGCTGTAGAATTATTATTTGTGTGTAAACGGAAACTTATATATGGTTAAATCGGTTTAATCGTGCTAGGTGGGGGCGCTCACCATCCACTCACTCGATGTAGTGCTGCTCTCGGGTGTCTGCCCTTTCCTCTCCTCCATCCTTCTTTCCTTCCATCCTCTTCTGTCTTTCTTTCCTTCATTCTTTCCTTGTCCTTCTGCCTACAGGTGACTTTACACTCCCTCTTCTGTCTTTCTTTCCTTCATTCTTTCCTCTTCCTTCTGGCTGTAGGTGACTCTACACTGAGTGACAAGCCAAATGGTTTCCTGTGCACCAGGATACCATTTACTACGCTGGGTGGTAACCATATAACCAAATTTTGGCGCCTGGTGGTTTAGTGGATAATTACGGAGCTCCAGTCGGATTGAGCCGGTGAGGGTTTATATCCAAGGGGAAGGTTAGGGTTTATTGCTCACGTAATGCCACTCAGGGATGACTGAGGCTGGTCACTCTCATCTTAAATGTCAGGACCAACTTGCCTAGCCCCGGGCTCCTACGCTCCTTATGGGGCAATGTAGGATTGGATGATGAATGAGTGAATGAAAGCATCGGTTTAATACCGTAGACCATACAGCAAGCTAATTTTATCATCCCATATAAGCGACTGCGACTGTAATCATGTAAACTCATGCTGAGTGTGATATTACAAATACAGTACTAATGAATTGATTACTCAAAATATCATCAGTGCAGTACAGCGAAATAAGAACTACTACTGTGACAGCTTTACTTGGTAAGCTTTTCTCCCGTACTGAGTAATTTATTGGCTTTATTACTTGAGACATAAAAGTTTTACTTGACGATGACTCCACCACATCCCACTCCATTAACTTTCAACGGTAGGAAAAGTATGTAATGGGGGGAAAAGAAGGCCGCCCAAGAAGGCAGAGGAAATAAGGGAGAAGAGGAGGATATAGGCTTAAGTTAATGCCTATCGACTGCACGAAAATTTATAAGGCAAGCAGTCAGCTTTTGTTGTCACAGCCTTCCCACAGAATATGATCAGCATTAGTTGACGTTACATCTAGATCCCAAAACTGAATTGCTCGATAATCAAGAAAACTGGGGAAGTAAACTTTGTCGGAGAGTTGACTGTCCCAAGAATCACATTAGGGTCCGTACACTCGTCGGTTGAGGAAGTTCCCTAACACTTCATCTTCAGCATTCATTTTGCTTATTACACCTTGCCGTCCTCTTCTAAATCCTTCCAATTTCGCCATAGTATGCATAAATAACTCACATGAGGATAGTAACCAGCCATACCCAGAAATTAATAGCTAAGGAGGAAGTGTTATAAAGTTTTCTTAACCGACGAGAATACTGGCCAATGACACAGAGCAGGTCTTGTTAGGAAGGTAAAGCTTCACTTACATTAGAGATTGCGTAACCAAAGAAGGTTTGATCCACATTACACTGAAGCTACAGTTTTCAGATCTTTGGCTTCTTAACATCATCAGACCTTATTATCATCAGCATATTATTAATTACACACACACACACACACACACACACACACACACACACACACACACACACACACACACACACACACACACACACACACACACACACAAATAATATTAATAACAAAAATAAAATAATAATAATGACACTCGTGGCTTTTATTCTTTATATTACATGCCTTTCGCTTCTGTTTCATATGCTCATGGATGATTTAATTTTTTTTTTTCCTGGCAAAAACTTAAAACGTAACCTGAACTCATTCATTTACATGTCTTTTCTGCAGTTTATTTTTGCGGTTACAGGTCGATTTTATTTAGCATAGGAGAGCCCCCGGTGGTAGATGGGTTAATATACTGTAGGCTAATTGCAGCCCCTCCAGTGCAAATAGTCTGTCCTGCACTGAAATAGTCCAACTATAACAAGAATAAATAAAAATCTTGGTACTTCAGGTGAAGAGGCTAATCTAACAACTTTTCATTAGGCTGAACGTTAACCTCTATCTTTTTCTTTCGTAGGAGGGACGCGAACTGGTGAGCCAAGATTCGTGGAGCCCATCCAGAACCTGACAGTGCCCGCCGGCAGAGACGTGAAGCTGACCTGCGTGGTGGACAACCTGGGCTCCTTTAAGGTAGGTCACGTCGCTTCACAATCTGTACCAGTGATTCCTAATGCAGGGATGATGTAAATATACGTGCAGAAGTTTGTTTCCATATATGTATAGAACTGAGAATATCATGTGTTGCCTTTCTGTTAAGAGTGAATATGCATAATCATTAACGGAAGCATTCTTGTAACTCCTTGACACTATTCAGTAAATTGTTTTCCTGGCTCGTTTTATACGATGCCACAGATGCAAATACTACACAGGGCAGAGAGGAAATGAGCTTTAAAGGTGACTATCAGGGACAAAAGTTCTCCGACTATGTCACTACGTGTACTTCACACTTGAGGCTTGTCCGTCATTGTCCATTCTGACGTCTAACATCGACGAGGATAAGGAAATATACCAAGCAGTTTTTACTTTCGCGACTTTAGTCAGTAGAGGAAAGTGAGAAGTACAAAGAGAGAAACATTAAGCAAACTAATGTTCCCAGATATACAGTCTACAAAAAGCGCATCGCGCCATTTATGTTGATTATCATTCCGATGCATGGACGAATTATTGCGATATATGCGCCACTTTGTGGTATAAGTGAAAATATCTCTGTGTTTCTGAGTATTCGAAAAGTCATAGAAGTTTATGATACAGGATGTTTTGTAGTCTGAGATATCAGTATAATAGATTCATCTGTGCCCGAGGAATGTGTTAATTTTCATGTCCATCCAACCTCAGGGGTTCAATATATATTTTTGTTTATAAGGTTATACACATTAGCCTCACTGCATAGAAGTGTGTACAGCTTGGGACAAGTGAACTTGTATATGCACTGTGTCTGACTGGTAACAGATGGACAGCATCCCTTATGTTGTAGCGTTTATAATTTATGTCCATTTGCAACAGTAACTGTGGTTGGTTATCATTGTCTAATTTGTATTAATTTGGATAACTGAATTAACATTAAACGAAAAACTATTCCAGTATGTAGCCCCAGTAACTTGGTTGAAAATATCAATCCTGCGATAATACTGAAATGAAAATTACGGTATCGTTTTTTCACTGACACTGTCCTATTCCCTACCTGGAAACTCGAACTGGTTGTCATGACTCATATCTACTAATCCATATGCATCTCTTCATCGACTCTATAAAGAACAAGGTAAATACTTCATGAAACTTGACATACACATAAAACCGGCCAGCCTGAACCCAACTGTAGTTCACCCACCTGTATGATCTAATCCATGAATGACGCAAAGAAATGTTTGTCGGAAAGTAACCAGTTTTTCTGAACGGCAGGTTTATAATTACATGTTATAAGAACAATGATAATTTGGGCACAGACTTACAGTAAGAAAAGGTACAGATTCTCTTCAATATTTCTACCATTTTCCACCATGTATTTCGAAATTACCGATTTAACTACCGTACGACATAACGACTTTAGGAAAGACACTGCTGATGTAAATTTTAAATAGAAAAAGACCAGATTTATAAATCACAATATGAAACGAACACAGAATGAACTTTCTCTGCCTTGACTAATATATGATGACATTCAATGTGTTTTGAGAACAAATAATAATACTCCAAATACTAAAGTTATTATCAACATACGTTTATTGAAATACACCCTATCCTACATTACCCTCCTTCCAGTGGCGTATGTAGGTCCATGGAAAGGGGGAGGGCACAGGGGTGAAGCTAGGATTATTTTAAGGGGGGGAGGCGAGCGAGGCGAGCCTCAACAGCTGGGGGGTCTGAGGGGGGGGCGCTGTAAGCCCCCAATGAAATTTTTTGAAAATCAAGCATATTTAGGGTCATTTTGAGGCCTCAGGAGGGATATATTGCACTAATTTGATATTCAATGGTAAAACAATATAAAGAAGCTTATGTATCTTGGCTAAAACAAAAACGAGCTATTTGAAAAATATTTAATTAGGGAATTCTAAAGTACCCAGTATGTATAAAAGAAACTACTAGATCATGATATACAATTGTTGATTCCTTCATTCCTGGAAGTTGCAATGTTCATTTTTATATGACACATTTAAAAATTAAATTAAAACTCTCATTAATGATTTAGAGAGAGAGAGAGAGAGAGAGAGAGAGAGAGAGAGAGAGAGAGAGAGAGAGAGAGAGAGAGAGAAAGAGAGAGGGAGAGAGGTTGAGTGAGTGAGTGAGAGTGCTTACTGACTCATCCGAAATCAAGCAGCCTATTTTTACGGCTGCATTAATTGATTACTTGTTTACGTATTTAGATCTGCAGATATGTAGTTCTACTGGGACAAAAGGAGGGGTGCTATGGCCGAGTGCCCCTCCCCCCATATACGCCACTGTCTCCTTCATCCTCTTCACCTCATCCTCCCTTACCTAACCACACCCTGCAGTATTGTATTCTGTTTCACCTCCCCCTCCCTCATCTTACATTCCCTCACCCCACCCTACAGCAGAGTTCCTCATCCCACCCTCCCTTACCTCACCCTGCCATACTCCGCCTTGCCTTACCCTATTCTGCTTTGCTGCACCGTGAATCATTCCACGCCCAACCTCTCTCATCCTCCAGCTATCATCCCAGTCTGCCTCGCTACACCTTGCAGTACTCTCCCTCACCCCACCTTCAGTCTGTGCAGTCTCTAGTCAGAAGTTCCTCTGTGTATTATCTTCACCACTTCACTCAGCATTCCCTCCCTCTCCCACTAAATGCCAAAACGTATTCACATTTTTTTTCTTTCTGGTAATTGTTTGTTGTGTGGCGACTGGTTAGTGAAAAGGGGAGAGAAAGAGAAAGGACAGGAATAACGCGAAAGTGGAAAGCTAAAATTTGGGAGGAACAGGAAATGGATTGTTTGAAGCCATATATTGGATGTGAGGGACGGGGTTGAAAAGTGATGATGCTGAAATGGGAATACCGATGAACGTCATGTTACGGCAAGGGAGCGTGAACAAGAAGGTAAAATTACGACACTACTCATGACCACAAGCGGTAGGTAAAAAACTGTTCTCATAATCTTCAGTAACTTACAATCATCATATTGTTTCAGATAATTACCTAACATCTTCATACTTTAATTGACAACTCGACCACTACAATATGTTTCACATTACTCATGCTGTTTTGAACTTCAAGTACACAACTCTATCTCCTCGTCCAGTTTCTTCTGATCTTGAAGGGTGATGATGAAGTTATTTTAACCGGACTATAGTTAAAAATTCCTCATAGTAACTGTAGTTGATATACTGTATATAATTATTATCTGTGTCGACAGATCTACAGGTATTACTTATCATAATTGTTTTTTCTTCTTATAAATCATAATTGTTTTTTCTTCTTATAAATCAATAATATTCATATTTTGCTACATCACACGTGCAAACAAAGCAGAATTGCGATAGGATATCTGGGCTGCCTGTGTCTACATTTCCAATTTCCAATACCAGCTGAAGTTGTCGGTGAAGCCTTTGGTAGTATCGACTCGCTGCCTTTGTAGGCGTTTGACCCTGCCTTTCCTAGATACACGGAGATTCTAAATCTGTCCAACAAGATTTCTACCTCGCTGCATAAGTTTTATATGGTCAAGATGAAAATAATCAGAAGGATGACTGTAAAAGTTGACCACATGAAATTAATTTAAATTCGGCGATAAGGTATTTATAAATTTTCCCTAGTCCAACAATAACTCATCCATCGGCACACAGCAACAACCAACACTACTGGTTCAGCCTACTGCGGAAAGTAATGCAAAATTAGTCTTTTCACAATGGGAACGTGTTTTAACTTTTATTATTGCTATCTATAGACGTTTTTGTTCAGTTTAGGAAACATCTGTCGAATGGAAATATTTTATGATGTCTAACCTGCACCTGCAGTTCGAAAAATCTATTCTCATCTGAATAAAATCGGTTCGTGGTAGGAATAAACGAGAGAGAGAGAGAGAGAGAGAGAGAGAGAGAGAGAGAGAGAGAGAGAGAGAGAGATGCCGTTTATTGTAATCGTCAGTATTATCGACAGGTACTATGAACAATACAAACACATATTCATTAGCAGATTTAAGACTAATACCAAATAGTGATGCTACACTGCCAAAAAGGTTTTTCATTTCTAAGTTTGTGTTACAGTTTGGTTATGAATTACAGTATATCATATGGCAAACCTACTAAATGTCCAGTGGCGTCTGGTGCGCACCAGATTCTCACATTTTCTTGTTCTCGTCACACTAATGCAACTGGGAGCAGTGAGTAGCTTTGTAATACCTCAGAAATGTAGCGTCGCTACCGTTTCACCTCTCTTGATAAAATGTAGTGCACTACAGCAACTCGCTACTAAAAAAAAAAAAAAAAAAAAAAAAATAGTAGCTCCTCTTTGTAGCTCCGTTACTTGTAACGCCGTTAGGGAAGTAAGCTTGGAAGTAAAACAGTCGCTGCATGATAAATATTATGATACCAACCCTAACGTATGGAAGTCCTGTGCCAGGACTGTGTCCTGCATTAGATATTTGTCATTCTTTTCCAAACGTAACAGAGTATCCTTCCTTTTCATACTCTTTTGCGGTGCGCTTCATATTGTTTCCACATGAAAGTAGTTTATATAACACCATCCACATCCGCAACCGACTAAGAAATGTACGGGAGTTTTGCTTGTGGCTGTAGATGAAGTTGAGAGTGGCGGGAAGGAGTGGCAGTGAATTATGGCTGAGAGGTTTAGTGGTATAGTTGTCGCGCCCACCCAGGACGAACTACTTGAGAAATACTCGTAAAGAATCTGAACTCCTCGAACCTGATAATGTCTATTTTGGTTTACTTTTGTTGCCACCAGAGAAGTTCATTCGGCGCAGCAAAAGCCCCTCGTGCCGAAGGAGTTAAATGAGGGATGTACTGAAGCCATCCTGCTTGAAAAGTCTCTCCTCATCTGAATAAAACTTCCTATCAGCAACAATACACTAAAAAAAGATGTCAATATGGTGAAGAAGTTACCCTGTTTTACGACAAACACTTCTTGAAGTAATTGATTTGTTTTCAGCAGTAACTGCTTTATCGTGTGTATTAACTTTAACATGCGATCTATTTTGGCTGTGAAGTGTTTGGCAGGCTACCTGTATGAGTCACGCCAAAAACTTTCCCGGACAATCATATACACAGCTTAGCTCAAGAGAGATTACGATTTACGGCCGCAGGCGTCTGGCAATTGAAAGAGATATGTAAGTCCAAGAACCGTTTCTCGTGAACTTAGGAGGCTCTGTAGCTTGTTGTACGTCGCTGATCATTCTACAGTCTACGTCTGCACGCTATGAAAGCAGTGACCTTTATCTTATTACCCCTTCAGTACAATGAGTTAGTTTTCTTTTAACCCCTTCAGTACGACGGTAAACTTTTCTCCAGATAATTTTTAAAATGTGAGATATCATGCTGTAGAGGGGTTTATGATGGCTATATCTTACCTCTTCATTTCGTAAAGGCCCGTTTAAGCTGAGTAAACTTGTCTGGGGTAGCACTGCCGTAATACAGATACGACGTTGCAGCGAAGTTGTTAAAATCTTTCTGCTGTGAGCTACCGAGCTGAGAGAGAGAGAGAGAGAGAGAGAGAGAGAGAGAGAGAGAGAGAGAGAGAGAGAGAGAGAGAGAGAG
Organism: Coenobita brevimanus; assembly: GCF_032717465.1. Lineage (NCBI taxonomy): Eukaryota > Metazoa > Arthropoda > Malacostraca > Decapoda > Coenobitidae > Coenobita > Coenobita brevimanus. The sequence continues at coordinate 52,484,196 of NC_137023.1, read as the reverse complement.
AGAGAGAGAAGTAGAAGTGAAGATGAAAAATACCAACTGGGATGATACATCATACAGAACACGAGAGTGTTGTTCCTGTCTCTAACCTGGTGAAGAAGTGCATTGTTTAAAGAGGTGATGTTTAAGGATATTTCTTCTGCTGAACCTTCTACAAAATTGCCCTTTATGAATTAGTTGTTAAAAATAAAGATCGTGTTTCTCATCATTCTAATTAAGGCCACCGAATGATGAGCACCTCTCAGCTCTCTTTTTTTTCTATTTTGGTCTGTTAGCGTTAAGCCAGTTCCATCCTATCTCCTCAGCTCCATGTTGTTCTCTCATTACTCAGTCAGTTCACTGCATCTCTTGGTTGTCACTCTGATACCCCCAAACATTTCATTCTGTGTGCTTTGTCTGTGAGGCTGCAACCCATTTCATTCACTGGGCAGCTTAAGCTGCTCTTATTGTTAGTCGCGTTTTTTTATTTCTTGGTTTCTTTCTTTTGTTCTTTGTCGTTTAATTGTTGTAGGCATTTCTACCCTTCAGAATTAACTGATTCCGACCAATTTTTCACACAATGACCAACTTATGATATAGTTGTGTCAGCAAGGTGTTGGTTGCTAGGCAACTACTAGTTGCCTAGCAACGACCGAAAAAACTCTCTTTCTTGCTTTTCACGTTTTGAGCTGTGGAAGCATTATAATGGGCTTACAAAGCTCTGACTTCTTTCGGTATAATCTTGAGGTAATTCCCTGCTGGAAGTGCGCCATCCTTTTTCCTCTCTTTCCTCGTTTTCGAGTGGCAGCCCTGCAAAGATTGGCCTCAGCGTCCCAAGCAACCAGTACCGGTGTTCAGAAATGAATCGTTAGTTCCCCAGTGGCACGATAGAACTGAATGAAACTTTGCATGCTCATAGAAATTAATTAGTACTACAACTTTCTATTGTACGCCTCTGTGCTGCATTGGCCAGGTCATGGGTCAAAGGTCACCATATGAAAAAATGGTGAAAACAGCTAAAATCACCATGACTCTCGCGCAATATGCTTAGACTGAAGATTATTAAGTCAGGGCCTTAATTCTTGGGTGGAATGTTGCACTGGAGTACCTTCATACAAAAATGACATTAAGTGTCGGAACTCACTTCCAGTCTCTGGCAGTGCCACCCACTTGTACCTATGGGTGGCCATTCCACGAATTTCAAGTTCCTAGCTTCACAGTGGGTGAATGGAATCAAAAGAAACATTGCGTGCATATAGATATTAATGAGTACTTCGTACATGCATGACCTATATCCGCCATGTCAGGGGTCAAATGTCATTAAATGCACTGAAGCGGAAAATCGTTAAAATCACGAGTAGGCTCACGCAAAATGTTAATGATCCGAAGGTTATTAACCCTGAGCCATGATTCTTGGAGGGGATGTTGTCCTTCAGTACTGCCATGCATGAGTGATTTTTCATATCGTTGACAAAGCTTGGTTTGCTTAGAGCTGGCCATTGTCACCTACCGGCTTCTTTCATCAACTAGTCCATCCCTTTCTTTCATTAGGTTTATTATGTTTGGATTATAAGAAAGCAAAAAGCCAAAGCATTCACTCACGAATGCGTATCGTCCACCATCAGAAAAAAATAAATAAATAAAAAGAAACTTGATTATAGGAGGCGTATCATCGAAGCTTCGCCATACTTGAAAAAAAAAAAAAGTGGTAAATGTACGTTTTATTTTAAGCAGCAGAAAGACCATACCAGTTCAGTTCATATTTCTCAAGTTTGTTTCTGCATTTTTCTGATTATTTTCAAGGTGGTAAATGACCTTTTCCTGCTGAAAAATTTCCTCCTTTCATCATGTTCCTTAAGCCATATCTCTGGTTGTTAGTTTCTGGCATAATGGAAGAGTCTCACTCAAACGTACTCAAAGGTGTATTTTGTTTCCCATTTCCCAACAGGTGGTTAGGTTGGGTTAGGTTAAGTTAAATTATTAGGTACAGTTAGCTAGGTTAGGTTAGGTTTAGTTAAACTTTTAGGTTAGGACACTCCCTTCCGCCATTATGCCGGTGAATTAAGAGTTGTCAGAGTGGAACATAGCTTAAAACAGCGGGGAAACAATCTTAACAAGAAACGTTTGTTTACTGCTCCAGAAATAATCAGAAAAATATAACGGACTATCAGGTAGAAGAAGATCTGATTTGATATGGTGCTTCTACTGCTTAAAGTAAAGCATATATTTGCCAAAAATTTTTAGTAATTCGCTGTTTACTCCTCCTAAGTCAAATATCACGCAAGCATTCAGAAGACTGAAGCCAGGGATATTATGTTGGTGAAGGTCATTGAGTTTAACTGGCCTTTGAAGAATTTATAAATTATTCTATAAAAAGCCGTTCTCTTCGTTGAGGGTACGATAAAAAATGGTGAATAATGGCAAGCTAAAAGAAGTTAGATGGTATTTTGTTCTGGCAAAATCCCCTGGCAATCGGAGGAATATCATTGCAGCTTCGCCAAAATTAACAAACAAACAAACCATATATTCCGGGATACTCCCTACAAACTTTGGAGACAATTTGTTCATATGAATTTGAGATATTTTAGGAAAAACTAGACACAGACACAGACAGACAGACCTAGGTGATTACATTATCACCTCGCTAGGTGGGCGACAGTAAAGGTAAATGCACTGTGTAAATCTGTTTGTGGAAAAGCTAGAAGTCAATATCTTTTAAATTATGAGAGTTGAAGTTAATGTTAGTGAACGGCTTTGATGTGATGTGAGTCATTAGAGCAGCCATATCATTTATGAAAGCTTGAATGATTACACACTGATTTCAACATCTCATCACAAAGAGAACATTAATATTAAAATCTAATTCATTAGTCTTCATCTGGTCTGAGTTTGTATTTCGCACTTATAGCACTGTGACGTGTTTTTGTTAATTGTGAAATGTACATCTGATTTAATGATATAATCCATTTATGTCGGAAAGTTCGTACTAGGGTTGTATTATAACCGTCATTAATCTCTTCACTGTTACCGGTACTTCCAAAGCTGATATAAATCGTCTGGGAGCCCCAAGATTTAAACATAAAGAAAAAAAACATTGAGAGGGGTAATCCTTTAATTCTGTCTCCTGAAGAAACCAAATGAATGACAGTATGCAGTCAAGCTTTCTGTATCTCTGCTTTGCCACAATTCTTTATATTTCTCCACCTCAGCCATCCACCCTTGTCTTTTTAGTTATTTCCCACATTTCGCTCTTTCTCTTCCCCTCCACATTCGTGCTTACTGTTTCTCCCATTGTCATGAACTTTCTTGCCGATATTCTATTCTCTTTTCTGTCACTTACCCTCGCCACCAATCTGTCTGTCTGTCTGTCTGTCTGTCTCTGTCTCTGTCTCTGTCTCTCTCTCTCTGTCCGTCTTTTATTGTTCACATTCCCCAAAGTATTCTTGCTCCAATATACCTCCACCCTCTTCCATCATTACTCTTCTCATTATACCTTTCCTCCGCATTTACTTTTATTTTCTGTATCCACCATTCTTTCTTATTTTTACACTACTTCATTCCCATAAACTCCACAGCTCTACTCTATTCTTCTCTTCCCTTCCACTAACCTCTCATGCCATTCATTCATGCTCTTATCCATTCCCTGCTTCTCCACTATGCATTTCTTCCTCAACATTCTGCCTCTCTCCACCATTCACTCTCACTCGTCCTTCTCATCTTCTCCATTATCACTTCTTCCACTCTGTTCTTCTGACTTCCATCATGCACTCCCCTTCCGCTATGGTCTCTTCACCATTCACACTCCCTTCCACACTTTCCCCTTCATCATTCACTCTCCTTCCATTCTTTTTCATCCACCATTCATCCCTCATTGACTCTATTCTCCTCTTCACCCTTTGCTCTTCCTTCCTCTTTAGTCCCTTTCCGATGTTTCTCTCTCTGTCTCTCTCTCTCTCTGTCTCTCTCTCTCTCTCTGTCTCTGTCTCTGTCTGTCTCTCTCTCTCTCTCTCTCTCTCCTGCATATTCCTGGGACTATTCGTCATTGCTCCTAGGTTAAATTACCAGCCGAACGTTCTCCTCTCCACCATTCACTTTCTTGTATTCCTAGCTTCCACTTTTTCTCCTTCTCCTCCTCTTAACCATTTACTCATACAGTTTCTCCTCTTCACATGTATCCTTCCCTCTATTCACCTTATTTACTGTCTCTTCCCATTCCAACATTTAGACTTTCTCCTTCTCTATGCCATTCTTTCTTACTAATTCTCCTCTTGTCCGCCGTATATTTCTGCTCCACTCTTCTCTTCTGGGCCTCTCACTTGCTCCACTATTCCCTTCTCGGCCACTCACTCTGACTTCACTCTCTCCCTCTTATTTTCCTCCTACACCGCATCCTCCCCGTCACTCTCGTTCCCGTCTCTTCCCTGTCTCCCTCTCTCCGTCATTGCTCTTGAATCACCAGTCGAACGTCCGCCTCAAATTTTATTACTTCCCCGTCCCTTTCTTTTTTCCCCTGCCCTCCGCTACAACATTGCAATTGCACGGAAATGGGAGGCGGGAGAGGGGGCAGGGTGGGGGATGTCGGGGAGGGGAGGGGGATCCGTTTTTCCTGAAGGGAGAAAACGGAAAAGCGAGATAGAGAACTTGGTGTATGGATGCAGAAACGAGAGATGACGCTTTCTGGGTGTATAGAGTACTGGGTGTGTGAATGTAGAGACAAGAATTGACGTTTTCTGGGTGTATAACGGACTGGGTGTATCAGAGACAAGACGTTACGCCTTATAGGTGTCTAGAGAATTTGGTGTGTGTGTGTATGTAGAAACGAGATGCTTTCTGGGTGTATGTACAACTGTAGGCCTAATCTTTTCAATATGAAGGAAATTGACTAAGCTGACTATCGGATATCCGTCGGTTGGTAAACGATATAAGACATGCCACTGCGCTTTTACCATTACCACTGTGCATTCAAGAGTCTCCTCTAAGCTGGATGAAATCATGTGCCATTAGAATACGAGTACATAAAAATGTGTCACCACACAGGAGCTAATTAAGACCAATCATAACATCTTCAGTACGACCGCCTCGTTGCCAGGATCACCTATCGTAATCAGCCAGTCTTCAGTATGAGGAGTTTCTCCTTAGTTGAGCAAAATCGTCTAACTGTAAGGACTGTGTACGATGGCACTGTATTGAAGGGCGTTAATGGAGACTGTCTATGACCCACTGCCTCTGAGACGCCTTATAAGTTGTCTGATGATGGCAAGAGTTATATATGAAAAAGGTTATAGTACTGAAGCGCTTAATAAAAATATTTCGAAACACCTACAACGAAAACAAAAGATATCAGAACAGTACATGGATGAAATTGTAATTCCTGATCGACGACAGACCTCTCCTGCGCTGAATTCAAATATTGACGGTGGCAAAAAGAAATGCAGATGATGTCAGGTTAAAGAGTTACTATTTTTTTTTTTTTTTTGAGGCAGTACCGAAAAATTAGACCACAGAATCGAGTTGAAAGACGTGGAAAGAAATCAATATATACTAGACAGCACTCAGAGAGCTCATACCTCCACTAAAGCCTATACAAGACGACTCAGATCACCACTAGAATTTAATCAACTCCTGAACCACATATCCACAAAATTTCATCGAATCCATAAATAACTTTTTGCGATATCCTGTGGCCAAGCAAACAAACAACAGGCCTTACCCGGAACTCGAAATCAGATCACCACCAAAATCTAACCAACTTTTCCCCGACTCATAACCCACTTATCCACAAAATTTAATTGATCTCCATCTATAACTTTCTGAGATGCCGTATGGACAAAGAAGCAAACAGACAAACAGAGGAGAATACGTGGCCTCCAATAACTTTCGTTGATCGAGGTAAATTCACTGAAAAGAATAATGAGATGATACAAAATAAAAGGCGCATTGTAGACGAAGTAAGTGTGGAGACTAGAAATAAAAGGAGAGAGAGAGAGAGAGAGAGAGAGAGAGAGAGAGAGAGAGAGAGAGAGAGAGAGAGAGAGAGAGAGAGAGAATAGTTCTAGATGTAGAGGCTAAAAATAGGTGTGTGTGTGTGTGTGTGTGTGTGTGTGTGTGTGTGTGTGTGTGTGTGTGTGTGTGTGTGTGTGTGATAGACAGAGAGACAGAGAAGGCAAGTCTATATGGAGAAGGAAAAACACTAAATAAAACTTTTACTCTAGGGGCAGAGAGAACGTCGATGGGAGTAGATACAAAACAGAATGAAAGAGAATAAAATAAAAGCCAAAACAATGAAAGAGACAAGAAAATGAATAGTAAAAGTAGAGAAATTCAACAAAATGAAATAAATATAAACTGAATTGACTAAATAAAATATGAAATGAAAATTGTGTAGAAAGAAAATACTCTGAGAGACTGAGATACAGCCTGATAATTGCAAGTCAAAGAATAGTATGGTTCGAAAATAAACGAACAAGAAAGGAACATTTGTATTGGCCATAAGAACAGAACAGTGGGGAAATAATAATAATAATAATAATAATAATAATAATAATAAATAATAATAATAATGCTAACAATAATAATAATCATCATCATCATCATCACCATACGGACCTCCTTTCCAACCCTGGGGCAGGGTGAGGAAATAATAATAATAATAATAATAATAATAATAATATGAACGATAACACCTAAGACGAGGTTTCAGAGGTTTTAATGCCCGCTCACACACCAGTTCGTCTAAGGGAGAAACATTGGCCTTTGCCCTGTGACCGAAACCTTCGATTGATTGCTATCAACGTCAAAGTACTTCTTGCTTGCCTGACTCTTTATCTTTCCACCAAGTTGGGTTCAAAGTGGATCAGATCGTATTAATTAATCTTGCCCTCTGACTTTGACATTTGATTTTCCCCCGTGAACTTCACCTTTAATTCATTGTTTTCAAAATCGAAGTCCTTTATCCACACCTTACTCTAAACATTTGCACAAAATTTGATTTTAATTGGATAAAAACTGGTCAAGTTAACATCAATACGTGACCTTGAACATTGACTAGTTGTTCTGGAAAGCAATAGGTCAGTCCGTTGATTGATCCCTAACTCTTCCACCAAATTTTCTCTTAATCAGTTAAAACTAATTTGGTTATATTGTTTACACACAGACACACGGGTTGAAATTTGACCTTACCCTATGACCTTGACCTTCAACTGATTTTTCTCGTAATTGGATCTCTACTTTCATGCCTTACCCTCAACTCTTCCACCAAATTAGGCTAGTATCAAATAAAAACTGTTTTAGTTGATAACAAATTTCCTGTTATTTACTTGATCTGATGACATTTAGGGGTCCCGACGTTTGACTACTTTTTTCTTTAAGTAACAGATAATGGCGACGACAGTTTCAAATACCATTGTGTCACCTCCTGAAAAGTCTCCAACATCTGAGCTATGGTTGCTCATCACTCCACTGTTTCCTCACCCTTAACCCTCCCACAAACTTTACATTACTAGGGATCAGTACCTTTTAAGTTGTCCTTGTCCTTTAATCTGGTATTATCATCAAAATCAGATCTCTTCATCCCTATTCGAAGGTTGGTCTTAATCGCGTTATTAACTCGGAACCCTCCCACAAAGTTCTGGAAACCGTTTAAGTTAATCTTTCCCTGTGAGCCTGACCTATGACCGTTCCTTGTGATCTTGACATTTAATTGATTTTTCTCATACTCAGATTCCTTTATTCTCGCCGTACCTCGAACCCTTCCAAATATTCGGTCTAAAACCGGATAAAATCTTGGATGAGCTTGCCATAGGACCTTGACCGTTGACCTGTTACTACTGGTCACATCCTTTGCTAACCCTAAACACATTCAACAATGGTGCCTCTATCCCCCATTTAACCATGTAATATCCATGAACTCAAGAGAGTAGGGCCCGGAGGCTCGACTTTCTTATTTTTTTTTTTTTTTATGCGAGGAAGAAGGAACCAAAGGCCATGAGCCCGCAGTAACAGTTCCCTCCAAGAGAAAAACAAAATACAATAGAGAGCCAAATTCAAGATCCGATCATTTTGAGATGCCTGGACACACTGCGTTTGAAAGACTGGAGATCATAGGCAGCAGGAAATACAGACAGAGGGAGACAGTTCCAGAGCTGACCTGTTGCATGAATGAAAGACTGGGAGTAACGGTTAACTCTTGCATTAGAGAGTTGGACAGAAAAGGGATGAGAGTTTGCTGCCAGACGGGTGCTACGCGCCCGTCGTAGAGGTGGAGGAATGCAAGCAGACAGTTCAGAGGAGCAGTGACCATTAAAGTAGCGATAGAAAAGAGATAAAGATGCAACAGTGCGGCGAAGAGACAGAGGTTGAAGGGAGTCAGTAAGAGGAGGAGAGTTAATGAGACGAAAAGCCTTTGACTCCACCCTATTGAGAAGAGCTGTATGTGGGGAGCCTCCCCACACATGAGAGTTGTACTCCACACAGGGGCGGATAAAACCCCTGTATAGAGTCAACAATTGTGCAGGGGTAAAGAAAGAGCGGAGTCGGCTTAGCACACCCAATCTCTTGGAAGCAGATTTTACAAGAGATGTAATATGATCTTTCCAAGATAAGTCCCGAGTAAATGAAACCCCAAGCATGTTCAAGGATGATGCAGGATTAAGCTGAATATTATTAAACATTAGTGGGTATACCTGTGGAAGATTTTGTCGGGTTGATAGGTGTAAGAACTGAGTCTTAGAAGCATTTAAGACAACCATATTATTTTTACCCCAGTCAGAGATATGAGCCAAGTCAGACATTAGGTGTGCCATAGCCTCATCCCTTGTTTCTTGAAGTAACTGTTGAGATGGGCATTGCGGGAACCGAATGGAAAGGTGAAGGGTGGAGTCATCAGCGTATGAGTGGATAGGGTTAGATGTACAGCTTAAAAGATCATTGATGAATAAAAGGAAGAGAGTTGGTGATAGGACAGAGCCCTGAGGAACACCACTGTTGATAGATCTAGGAGAAGAACGATGGCCGTCTACGACAGCAGCTATAGAACGACCAGAAAGGAAGCTAGCGATGAAGGTACAGATAGAAGGATAGAAACCGTAGGAGGGCAGTTTGGAAATTAAAGATTTATGCCAGACTCGATCGAAAGCCTTTGAGATGTCAAGTGCAATGGCAAAGCTTTCGCCAAAGTCCCGAAAGGAGGATGACCAGGAGTCTGAAAGGTAGGTGAGAAGATCGCCAGTGGAGCGTCCCTGACGGAACCCATACTGACGATCGGAAAGAAGGTTGTGATAGGAAAGATGCCTTAAAATTTTTTTATTAAGAATTGACTCGAAAACTTTTGAAATACAGGACGTTAAAGCAATTGGACGATAGTTGGAGGGTTGGGAGTGGTCACCAACCACGTTTTCCCTGTGATAATATTATGTGAACTATAAACATTTACTGTACTGCCAGTACGGATTCTCATTCCTGTGGGCATCAATAAAATGAAATTAGTCACATTTTATTATGTTAGAGTGAGTCGTTCTCTGAAATTGAATACCTTTTTATAAAACTGGATTTCTTTGCATTTTTGTATGGAACTTAAGATACTGATTTGTTGTAGTATCTAGTTTATCTGCTGATGTTACTGCCCACAAATACATGCCAGTAAGTCAAAACAAGGTTGCACGCATACGAGGTAGATAACGATGGTAGCGCCGATGAAACAGCATATGATTATTTCACTAAGAAATCACAGATGAATTACTCGCTTTACATTTCACAACGACATGTTGTATTTTCCTGTCGTAAGACTTAACTCGCGTTTTATCTCTTTAAACTCTCTAGTGGTGCGCTGTAGGATAATGTTGTATACAACAGACTCTTCTTGTTTTGTGCAAAAACAGCTTGGGAAACTTTTCATATATTTCAGGAGGAAATCCGAGTAAGTTCAACCTTTCACTTTTGAATTGACCCATCACGTAATTTTATTGAGGTTATCTGAAGACGAGTTAGTAGTCATTAAAAGGACTGAAAACTGTCTAGGCCACTGTTTCTGTCATCTCCATATAACTCGAATACCATTGCCTAAGTGCGTCCACGACGGCAAGAGAATCGGCTTATCACACCAACCACTACTATGTAGCAGTAGTAGTAGTAGTACTAGTAGTAGCAGTAGTAGTAGTAGTAGTAATAATAATAGTAGAAGTAGTAATAGTAGTAGTCACAGTAGTTGATGTTGCTGTTGTTCGCCACAAGAAATAATTGTCGAACTCTGTATTCATAAAACTTGTAGTTTCGTATTGCGATGTATCGATGACTTGTTTCAGCAGAAGCTTTTGCACTGTATTTATCCTCTGATACAAACTATAGTGTCGTGTTCCTGTAAGCTTTGTTGTGTACTGTATTTCATTGCACGATACCGTGTCGTTTCCATCAGAACGTGTGATGTATTTCAATAGGACCTGTTTATTCTGCTTCAGCACGACATGTCTTACCTGAACCGGCAATGTTGTGTCACAGCTCAGCGCTGGGGCCACCAGATTACCTAAATATGAAAACATAATCTTTACATGTACACAATTTTTAACTGGCTTTTTAAATCGGATTACATGTGGGCGAGTACGGGCGAGTTCACTGCGGACTCTGGGATTACTGACGAACATGCTGGTTTGCTGCACTTCACATGGCTGCTGTCTGTTTGTTGCATGACCTGTCCTCCGCATAGGAACTCACGTTTGTATCGTTAGTTAGTTCTAATTTTTAATCCATAACCTATGACGTGGGTGTCCTGAGTACTGCCGGTGCGTTTGTTATCCTTTTCATGGCTCTGCTTCATCCGGTAGCCTGTAACTCCCTGCTTCACTTACCATTATGTATTTTTACCAGAGCAGATCAAATAATCCAGTCCAGTGTTCAGAATTACCGGGCTTCATTCTCTCTCTCTCTCTCTCTCTCTCTCTCTCTCTCTCTCTCTCATATACTGTAGATACTTCTTGATTTATTTTCAAAAACAGTAACTAAAGGTCCTGCTATTTGCCCTGACACTGGAATAAAATGTTATATATTATTTGACTGTCTTTGTTATTGTTTTATGACTCTGAAATTTACTACAGAAACAGAATTCTGATGTGCTGATAGAAGAGTCGACAAGAAAAATTTCGGTAATTCTTTAAAATATATCAACTGAGTTTAAAGATCCATGCAGAGGTGAAAGCGTAACACAGTATCACGACAGTAAGATCCAATTGCCATGGAATTAAACGGGGAATTAGAAATTGTCAAAAGATCCAGAAAAAAAGCAGCTACTGTACGGGACTGAAGTCTGGAGTTCTGTCGACTATAAACGGAAGACGTGAAAGTATGAGTGGAAAAAGTAAGGAGAGTTGTTTGTCCTGCAGTTTCTGCCAGGGGCTGATGATGTGTATTAGTGAGGCCTGGTTTTACTATAATCATGGTTTTTAATGCGGCCGATTCTGGGCTTTAACAGCCTGTTCCCGGAGGCCCGGCAGTCCTCCTGCGTATTGTACACCTTCAAATGACTCCACCTCGGCGCAAACACCCACCGTCCGTATCGAGAACATGCCAAGACTGTGTTACGCAGGCATCATGAATGAGTATAGCGGGGGTGTTTCTGCATGTCGTCGGTTTTGTGGTGGGTTAGAGAAGCCTACTTTAACAAAATTCAAATCTATTAAACTTTTCTGCTTTAACCGGGATTCGAACCCTCCTCCACTGGAACAGGAGACCACCTCTATACGTAAAGGAATATATTTCTGACAGAGTAATTCTGTATGGGGACGGACTAATGTTGAATTAAAGAGGCAATGGAGTATTGGAGCAGTACCCTCACCGTGCTGGAGCTGGTGTTCAGTGATGCTAGGACTAAGACACCACCAGCACACCAGTATTATGACACCACCACCACACCAGCATGATGACACCACAGCCACACCAGCACTATGACACCACCGTCACACCAGCGCAATGACACCACCGCCACACCAACACACTGACACTACCGCCACACCAGCAGTATGACACCACCGCCACACCACCAATAAGACACCACCGCCAAACCAGCAATAAGACGCCACCGCCACACCAGCAGTATGACACCACCGTCACACCAGCAATAAGACACCACCGCCACACCAGCACAATGACACCACCGCCACACAAGCAATAAGACACCACCGCCACACAAGCACAATGACACCACAGCCACATCAGCACAATGACACCTCCGCCATACCAGCAGTATGGCACCACCGCCACACCAGCAGTATGACACCACCGTCACACCAGCACAATGACACCACCGCCACACCAGCAGTATGACACCACCGCCACACCAGCACAATGACACCACCACCACACCAGCAGAACGGCATCACCGCCACACCAGCAGTATAGCGCCATCGTCACACCAGCAGTATGGCACCACCGCCACACCAGCAGTATGGCACCATCGCCACACAAGCAATATGGCACCATCGCTACACCAGCAGTATGGCACCATCGTCACACAAGCAATATGGCACCACCGCCACACCAGCAGTATGGCACCATCGCCACACAAGCAATATGGCACCATCGCTACACCAGCAGTATGGCACCATCGCCACACCAGCAGTATGGCACCATCGCCACACCAGCAGTATGGTACCATCGCTACACCAGCAATATGGCACCATCGCCACACCAGCAGTATGGCACCATCGCCACACCAGCAGTATGGCACCATCGCTACACCAGCAGTATGGCACCATCGCTACACCAGCAATATGGCACCATCGCCACACCAGCAGTATGGCACCATCGCCACACCAGCAGTATGGTACCATCGCCACACCAGCAATATGGTACCATCGCTACACTAGCAATATAGTACCATTGCCACACCAGCAATATGGCACCACCGCCACACCAGCAGCATGGCACCATCGCCACACCAGCAGTATGGCACTACTGCCACACCAGCAGTATGGCATCACCGCCACACCAGCAGTATGGCATTACCGCCACACCAGCAATATGGCACCACCGCCACACCGGCAGTATGGCACCACCGCCACACCGGCAGTATGGCACCACCGCCACACCGGCAGTATGGCACCATCGCCCCATCAGGATCAGCGGTGCGGCACTTGTGTTGCTCTGCTCCTGGTGCGGCCTCACCCTCAGCACTTAATGACGACACAAAAAGTTCTGTCTGTAACTGCGTTAATACCATAAAGGAATGATATTGTCTGCCAGCACATTGAGAGCACCATAGAGTAGTTGTTGTATTCAAAACATTGTTTCTAATGTTGCATGCAATGAAAAAACTACTATAATTCGATAGGGAGTTCACACACGTCGACCAGGAATGTCATGTATAAGAATGGTCAGTTAGGACTATATCACCTTTTGTTACGCGCCAGTACATTGTGTTAGCTACTAGGAAAGTACTACTTACATGAATGAGCTGAGCATGACCCACATAATAAAGATTCTGATTACTGTATGAGTATAGATACGACAGTGTCTGCCGAATTTGGGGCCTCGTGAGGTATGAATAATCGAATCATACCATACACCTCTACATGGTGACATGTAGAGGTGTATGGTATGTAGGAGGACTGATGGGCCTTGACAGCAGGCTGTGAAGCCTATGCCCAGAGTCGGACACATAAAAAAAAAAAAAAGAAGTATATGTTCAGTACGAGTATACGAGGCGCGCGCGCGCGCGAGAGAGAGAGAGAGAGAGAGAGAGAGAGGGAGAGGTTTTAGGGAAAGTGTGAAGGTGGCAAAGGAGGGAGGGAGAGAAGCACCGGGGATGGAATGTATAAAATCGTGTGACTGTAAACAGAACAAAAGTTAAGTTGCTTTTTATGTGAACAGGCTGTGCTGTAACTTGTTGGGAAAACCATTGATACTTAAGTTTTTAACGAAAATAAATTCATTTTAAAAAATAATCTTCCGATAAGGAAAATGTACAGCTATATAACGCTATTTACGGGCTAAGCGTCGTGATCCTGTAACTTTTTTCACCTGACAAGACTGGACCACTTGAACACACTGAGTACTAAGCCTCGGTTGCATGAAATTGGTAACTAGTTAAAATGACTCTTCAGTCTAACTAGAATTGGCCACTAGCCGATCAAAAGCGGACAAGAAATATTGTCAGGCTCGAGTGAACGTGATATGGCTCCTTGTGATGGGTTCGATCAACTAGCTAGGAAAAAAAATTTTGGTTGCGGTTACGTTGTACACACATCACCCTGCCTGGATCAAAGTGCCAATGAAAGTTATGCTATTAACTAACACTTCCATTGTCGGGACGAATTTAGTATTCTATTCCTATTATACGGAAAAAAAATTATTAAGCTGGAAGGGGTTATGGGAGGGTAAGAGTGTTAATACTGTCACGATTAACCCAGTCAAGGTCTGGACAACACGAGTAGTCTATTACTAGTGACGTCAGACGACCTTATTCAGGTGAAAGGGAGTCACGGAAACCTAAGAATATACTCTTTGCATCCGAGTACGTCATTTTCATTACGTTCTTGGTATATACTGACGATTTTAATTAGCTTAGGAAAAACTGTTCAAACCTGAAGTGTTGGATACGGCCTGGACTAACCCATCCAAAAGCAGGTACTCTCAAAGGAAAAAAAAAAAAATGCCTGAGAGCAGAAAGAATACCCTACAGGAAAACGTGAAGAAACTTTTTTTTTTCTTTTTTTTTTAGCTCATGACGCGTCTAAGACTTTAACTGGATACGGGATAACTTATGTGTTCTCTTATAGTTAACGCCAGACGAGCTCATTCAGCTGAGGTTATATATTAGGAGCCTTAGATAATTAACTGCGTCATTATTAGCCCTGTCATGGAAGGGAACGCTATAGTATTATTTATTTATTTATTTTTCTTAGATAAAGTAGCGTCTCTAAGCACTAGCTTGTCCGCCAGTCCTTCCCCAAGGTGGTCGGAACCGATGTGATCCACTCCCGTAGACTTAGCGGAGCCATATATTAGGGTTCTGAAGCTCCAGTATCTCCTTACTGTCTCTGTGCTTGTTTCCAGCCAGAGCAACACGATTTTTATTTTCGTAATTCGGTCAAAAATGAGTCATGCGAAGTTGAGTTAGAGACCACGACACCAAATAATCAAGCCCATGACTACAGTGATGTATACTCATATTTTTAATTGCCCTTTCTTTCGTGAGACAATTTTATTCATCTTTGTTTAGGCCCCTTGTACTAGAGGAGAGAGAAAGCTTTATATTATCCCTCAAGTCTGAAGAGTTTCTCCTAATCTGAATAATGTCGTTTAGATGTAGCAAGATAGAACACGCGTCACTCACGTGGGAGGGATTAAAACTTGAAATTTGGGGGAACTACATAAGCTGCTTTTTACAGTTTCGGTTTTCTTGGACAAGAAAATATGTTTGCGACCTAGCCAGGACAGTCTGAAACCTAGGACAAAGAAAACAAACAAATCCTATTAAGAAAATTTCAGGAATGCTCGTATTAGGAGCAGGATGAAAACTGGACTTTTGGAGAACCAAAAAAGAAAAAAAAAACATAAAGAAGAGATCCATTCACTTGGTCACTGTTGCACGGGGGTTTCAGCGTTCAATCTCAAACGATGCATGACATATAGCACGTACTTTTCACTCACCCGCTACTCCTGCCTCTGTCTGAAAAAAAATGTAGCCAAAGTTTTACACCGAAGGAAAAACTTTTATTGGTAAATCAGAGCATTTCTACACAGCACGATTAGAAGAGTCATCGAGACCTGTTCCTAGTGCATTCTTAACATAGCTTCAAACCATCATCTAAGCCACTTCACTCTTTTGGCATGTTTTAAAATTTGCCCTTGGTATCTTCAGGGGATTTTATTTAGTTCAGGAATTTTTTTCCGAACTGGAGGGCTTAGATATAGCTTTCAGTTACTCCTTCTTTACAACAGGTCTGCGAAAAGCTGAATAAAATCATCTAAAGTTAGCTGGAATAATAGATTTAAATACGGAATAGAGATTTTCGTTCGGTGTGACCCCAAACTGTGGCTCTCCTCCAGCCAGGGGAAGGGGTAGAGAGTAAGCAGAAACTATGTACCTCTAGTGTACAGTCTAACAAACCTACCCACCCAGTAAAGATAGAGTACGCCGTTTACTTACTTTTGTGTGTCCGTCAACGAAAATCAGTACAGATGTGGTCAGTAAGAATAAATCACCCGTATGCTGCAAATACCTTAATGAGACTACTAAGAGGTACCTTCTGTCTTCTAGAAAAAAATAAAGCTGCTGGGAGTTCACCTACTATGTTGGTGATATAATGTAAGACGTCATCGAAGTGAAGGAGTAAATAGATACGGTTTCTGATACTTCCACTTAGTGCTGAAGAGAAACGCCCTCACTGGTGTTACTGATATAATTGAGCTACTCCTCTGCCGGTTATACAAACGTCCCTCAATTCACTCCCTACCCCTGACAAGAGGGAAGGGCAACTTCAGATGGCCGTCTACCGGGTTTACGTTTTATATGAACCTGGGGCTACAACTGCAATGGCAATACTACTACCACTTTCACTTCATATCTCCCAAATAAAATCACCTGGTGGTAGCAAATGTAAATAGAAATTGCCATTGTACTGAAGAGAATAATTTTTAATAAACAGTGACAGTCAGTATTTGTAAAAAGCTTACTAAACGAATATCCGGGCAGCTTTATTTATCCTGAAAACACCAAATTCCAGGCAAGCCCCGAATTTTTACATAATTATTAAAATAAAAGATGGATTAAAAGAAATATGATATTCTTGCTTCACCAATATTTGCTTAATGCAAACTGGCACACAGGCTCTCCATATCCTTTGCTCTTATGTGTTTTGAAATTGTGGTAATTGAGGAGCTTGTCTACAACTTACCGATCTCACATTTAACTAGAACCCTCAGATAGCGCCTATCTCGTCCAAGACACCACCGTCCCCTTTATCATGTTTTTCATGACCTTAATTTTTGGTTTATGACCTTTGTTACCACACACATAACTGCTTATTCCTCCTAGTGTCCTCGTCATATTTTGAATTTCTATAATCTATCCAACAGGCTTTCCGTTATGCTGCTAGCAGACAAATAGACAAGGACAGACAGTTAGAAGGACAAAGATATAAACTGAGCTAAAAACATAATTTGCTTGGAGGTGATAATAACACCACCTTAGGGCCCCGAACTATTGCCAAGAGAGTCGTTTTGGTGAGCTAACTCGCCGTGGAGCTTTAAGGGGGTGAATATTTTAGCAGACTGAGCTGATTGGTCTCGTCTTCTTAAGTATTCAGACCTGGAGGGGAATAAAAAGTCCGACCAGTATCTTCCTTTACTGTAGTCCATCTCTGTGTTAGATTAGCGTCCTTTAATTAGTTCTATGTTTTTTTCTGGCTTAAGAAGGTTGGTTTAAATTCAGTTCCAATTGAAAAGTGTGCTCAACTTCTAATGATCGATACAGCTCTAGTACTGTATTCTAACCCATACTAGACGATTCGTTTAGGTAAGAATGAGTCATAGAAACCTGAGGGTAGTAAAAAGGAGCCACTACCTGCTGTCTGATTTTTCTCTCAAAGCCCTACATAAAGCGGGAAATACTTGTCGATGCAATACAACCCAGTGCAGTCTCACTTTCGAGGTCCGAAAAATAAAAGTTTTTGTAAAAAGGACAATAAACCTTTCAATATAAACACGGTTTATATCCAAGATCTGATGATTTTTGGAAGAATCGCAAGTCGGAAAATGTCAGACAATGTATATATACGTGAATCAGGTTACATATATTATTATTTTCTTACTTTCATATGATTTCGTTTAGCTTTGAGGAAAATTTATGTACTCAAGGGATTACAACTTCCATTAAACTCCTCCACTGTGAGACATAGCCAGGCAAAATCGTTATACGCTAGCAAGAGTAAAGAAAAAAGTCGGATTGGGGAAATTAAAGGTTTTTCACTCTCATCTGAATAATATCTTTTGGTATTAGCTTGAATAGAATACTAGAGTTGTCTGAATTACGAGAGCTTGAATAGAATACTAGAGTTGTCTGAATCACGAGAGGGTTAATGGTACACGTTTTAACACTCATTCCCCACTGAGTCACTAATCTCATTATAATCATCCCGTCTCAGCTGGAACAGAATACCAGAGTTGTTCTGATCATGAGAGGGATAATGGTGATCATCTGAACACTTAGGTTCCTATGACTCACTCTCTGCTTAATACACGAGCCTGAAGATAGTTAAGTAGAATGCTAAGGTTGCTCTGACCATGAGATGTTAATTACTTCCTTAAGTTTACATTCTACAAGAAATGACAATATTGAAAATACTGTTGCGTGCCAATCTAAGAAGAATTATCAATAACTCTGTGTGTGTGTGTGTGTGTGTGTGTGTGTGTGTGTGTGTGTGTGTGTGTGTGTGTGTGTGTGTGTGTGTGTGTGTGTGTGTGTGTGTGTGTGTGTGTGTGTGTGTGTGTGTGTGTGTGTGTGTGTGTGTGTGTGACCGAACTGTCTGAACCAAACTTGATGGAAGGGTACAGTGTTAGACAAAAATTAAAAAGTTCTATTTTGAGAACAATCTGTTGAATGTGAAACTGGCAAGTCATAGTCAAAGGTTTGGCCTTTTTACGGATTGTGGAACGCATGCGCTAAACTGCCTGGGTGCTTCTATGTGTTCACATTTTTTTTTTCTTTATCTTCCTCACTGTTGTTGACATCCTTTTTAGTTTATTTTTGCTGCTTCCAAACAATTTTATTCAACTTTGTGGAGCGTGTGATAGAGGGGATTAATGATGGTTAAAACTGAGTTCCCCTCTCAACTCTCTCTCTCTCTGTCTTACTAAGGGAAATATAATCTTTAGAAGACAAAAATATCAGTATGGGTTATTTCCTTCATCCATATCTGTGATACAGGCGAAGTCATACCTGTATATGCAATGAAGAAATAACAGGTGACCAAAAGCCGCAAAGTTATTCTTTCTAAGAAAACCAAGATACAAGAGGCATTACTTAGAGTTTATACAGGCTTCTCAAATTATAGCTAACTGCTCGTCAGTGAAGAAGCTACGAACTCTGTATAATAATCCAAGTTTCGTTGAGGCGGTTTTAGCAAGTGACCTGACATGAGAGGTCCAGCTGAGGGCACTGTTAAGTGAAACACCGAGAATTACTTTACTTTTGGAGATCAGAATACCTGTATTAGTAGCACTGAAGGCAATATAGGAATCTGGCAATATCTGCCTATTAGTAAATTGTATATATTAGGATTTACTAGCATTAAATGAGACAAGGTTATTTGGTCACCATTCAGTGATCCTAGATGAGTTTTGATTTATGGAGATGGCTGTAGCTACTGAGTTGTGAGATAGAGATATTAAACTCCGTGAATGGATGTTTAAGTGTGAATGAACTGTGAAGTGTTGAGTCATCTGCATATAAATGGATGGGATTACGGGTGACAGATAAGAGATCAGTAATATGAATTAGGAATAGGGTTGGATCCAGAACTGATCCTTGTGACACGCCGGGGTTAACTGAGGGGAAATTGGAATATACAGTATCCACTTTTATCTTTCTGTTGCTGAGATATGAGGAAATCAGAGGAACAGAAGACGTTAGTCCATAGCAAGGGAGACTGGATAACAAGGAATGGTGCCACAGTCAAAAGCTTTGGAAATATCAAGGGCTACTGCATGAGTTTCTCCTTCTTGATCATTTGATTGATGGATGGTGAGAGTCAGGAGACTGAGTCTACCAATGGTGGATGTATATATATATATATATATATATATATATATATATATATATATATATATATATTACAACCCTGCCGCTCAAGTAAATGTAGCACCAGTACCATTTACTTTTAGGTTGATTATTCCGTTTAAATTTTACTCTTTTTAATACATCATCACTGTTATTATATTCCAGTAGAAAGACGTTATATCCAGTCTTACTGTACCAGGGTAAATCTATTTCGTATGCCACAACACATCCTGGTCGTGTCAGCTGCGTCTGGACATCCACATGTCCATTGCACAATACACTTCTGCTGTGTTATTCACCGCCCGGGACAGGGGTCAACGGACGATGCTTGCCTGAGAGTTGTAAAGATATTTTTTCTCCTTTTTTTCTTACTAGTCTTTCGGTGTTTTCCGAATTTTATTATTTGTAGCGTAAAACACATCAGACAGCGCGTTGACGACTTTATAAAATAACAATGAACCGATAAAACATACCCAGAGAAGAAGGAAAAAACAAATTGCAAAGTATATCGATTGTAAGGAGATGAGTACATACCAACACTGTTATGTACTAAAAATCTTTTTATTCGACTCTGATGACACTCTTGCATAATTATATAAATACCTGTATATATTCATCTTCTTCTTTGGCATTTTTCATATTTTTATATTGGATCAGCAGACCTGGGAATAGAATGGCCTTCAGATTTGTTTCGATTTATACAACTAAGCCAAGGACGGAGAGGTAATAGTTTTATCCCCCCCTCTTGGGTTGCAGGAGCTAAGAGGCTACTTACGCCTAGAGTGGTGGGAGTAGAGTCGATAAATCAACTGTGTCAATGTTTCTATCAGGAGAATAGATAAATAAAAGTTCTTATGATGTTCTGTTCAGCTTATAGAGTCTTTAAGTCTTTAAGCACTTCACCAAAATGATGTATTTTTCATTTTAATTAAACAACCACCAGATGATTTTATTCAGCCTGGGGTCAACGTATGGCTCTATAAGTGGTTAATGAAGGCTATATCAAACATTCATTTTAAAAGGTTCCCCGTAAGTTGAGTCTCTCTCTCTCTCTCTCTCTCTCTCTCTCTCTCTCTCTCTCTCTCTCTCTCTCTCTCTCTCTCACACACACACACACACACACACACACACACACTCCAACTTCTCTTCCATACAGTCTCCTCACTCTTCCTCCTCTACCCCCTCCCCGTCTCCCCATCGCCCAGGCAGCAGCAGTCGGACGTAAAATCCTGCAGCACACAGTTAATTCCGTCAGAATCACGCCCGCTGCCCGACGGTTGGACGGCCTAGTGCTTAAAAAAGTGTGTATTGTGATGGTCGGGGAGGCCAGTAGCAGCGAGGACGGCTGCAGTGAGGACGATTATAGCCAGGCCCGGCAAAATGTTGGCGCATTCGCACGAGGCCAGAAATCACGCTCTTCAGTGACGATGTTCTTTAACTGGAGAGTTCAACGGCACAGCGCTGCTCTTAATTGTATTTTGTTATTTTGTCGTCGCTAGTCAAAATCTTTTAAGCGTTTATATCGAAAGCAATCAATCGTGAAGCGCATGTGGCTTAAACTAATCGCCCGTTGCTATTTACTATGGGACTAGCGAATCGGATATATTGTTACGGCTTTGGCAAAAGCTATTACCAAATCTGTAATTTTTTTTTTTCGACTTTTCTGTGTAAAATTAAATTCCATGACAATAATAAGGGGTAAAGGTTACCTACGTGTGACTACAGCTCCCCTAGCTCAGACAGCACCACCAGTATCAGAGACTGAGCTGCTTGGCACTGTATGTAGTGTGGCTGCAATAGAGGTATTGGCTATGGTTTGTATGTTTTAGCCTGATGAAGATCTTCGTCATTTTGTAGCTCATTTCACGACGCTCAGAGATATGAAAGTGCTACGACTTTGCTTCCTTTCCATTGCCTTTCGTGTCTAATACCATATTTTTGTGTTATAGCTTAGCATTAAAGATGGAGAGATGGCAGTTTTAGGTCAAGTTAAATTGGAGACTACAGATTAATGGGAAGTGTCTGTTATTACAACCTTCTATTTTGGTAGGCTAAGCCCGCTGGCAGTAAAATCTACCTTATAATGACTGATTTAGTGGTAAGTGTTGTATCACAACGAATATTTTTGGTCCGAGGTAACAAGCTTTCTTTTAAATGACCTGGGACAGTAGCTACGACTTTTGTTGAGATAAGAAGAGAATCCAAGAGTATACTTGCAAATCATCATTCTGAAACTGTCTGCTCAGTCCCTTCCAGCATTTTTGGGAACACCTTAAACGGATGGGTGGGGGAATATGTCCTGTATAATGCCAGTGAACAATTTAGAGTAGACATTCCCTATTAATGACACGAAAACGAACGAAGATGAAGAATGGACTTAACGGCTTTCTGTAAGTATGGCAACATCATAAAGCTTAAACTATTTTTACCTGTAAAATGAAAGATGCATTGAGGTAATAATTTGTCAGAGGGTATGCAAACTGGCCGTAATATTTCATTGATGATAACTGTTTCATTTTTACATATGGGTAAGAAACCTGAGATCTTGAGAGAGCACAGACAACACTGGAACCGATAATAATAAGTATCACACATGGGATCAAATGCAAACTTCTTGGGTAAACAAAAATGTGCATATACTACTATTACAACTTAAAACAGAAGTGACCCTGGATAGGTGACTTCTGTCGTTGAAGAGACAACAGATAGACACTAAGGAAACAGACTAGCAGCCGAGGTGTGGAGTTGGAGTAAGATGAGTGCACAGAATAAAGAGATGATCAGTCTGTTAAAGGACTAAACTGCTGATCGCAATGCTATAGGTTCGACCCAGCATTTGGCAGAGAATCATTTGATGCTTTAATGTCACTAAATCTATCTGCCTCGATAATACTGTACATGCAGGCATACTATAAGACTACCTTCACACCTGTCCTGCATAGGCTAATCCTAGCAGAACCTTCGTTGATGAACACTGTTCGACATTAATGACAAATTGGTTATAGGCGAAGGTGAACTGTAGTATCTGTTGTCGCGTGATAGGATAGCTGGCCCTATGGGAACGAAACTTTTAACTTGTGTGCCGAGCTGTACTGTACATAAAGAAAAGAATATGGCAACCTGGGATGGAATTGGCTCATAGTTTATTAGCTCTTAGGTCTGAGTGAATAGAGTTGGGATATCAGTACTGTACCTTTGTGTTGCAGTAGATTGAAAGACTGGTGATGATAAGTGATGCAGTTACTAAAATTACTACCTAACAGGGGATATGTGCTGGTTATTTTTTTTCGTAGAACGATCATTACGGTTATTTGAACTGATTATTAAACTCTTCACTACGAAAACGTTATCGGATGGCATGGGCGATCTTGCTCACTAGTCTTCACGGTCACCTCCCTAAGCCACTTCACGAAGATGACGTCCATTACACTTCAGTATCGGCCGCCTTCAGCAAGGCGAGGA
>NC_137023.1:52448493-52458493 GCF_032717465.1 Coenobita brevimanus | reverse complement strand
CTCCCGAAATACTCAGGCAGCTGGGAGTGCCCATGAACTCACACTCTCTCCCCGGCAATGCAGAACCTCTGCTTATCAAAATTCATTTATCCCCAGAACTACTACTCTCTGGAATTCACTTCCTGGGAGTTGTTTCCCACAAACATTTAATCCACTTCAATTCAAATCCAGTTGTTATAAATATTTTATGAATAGAGGATGCCTTTAGGCACATGGACTTATTATTTTTTTCCTTTGTTTTTCCTTCCTCCATTCATTATCTATTAAAAAAAAAACACATACATTTCATAACACTTTGGGACTAGCAGCAGTGTTAATTTTTCGTTACAGCTCAGCATGCAAGATGGAGAGATGGTGGTTTTAGGCCAGCTTCAAACAAAAGAGTATAATAAGGGGTTGTAGGCTGGTTTGTGATACAACATTTCTGTCTCCATTAACAGGTGGCATGGATCGCATTCGACAAGTCTGCCATACTGACGGTGCAGGAGAACGTCATCACACGCAACCCTCGCGTCAATGTCACATTTGATGGCCACCGCACCTGGACGCTACACATCTCACGCGTCAACGCCACCGACGCCGGCACCTACATGTGTCAGCTCAACACCTTCGTGGCCAAGAGTCAGTTCGGAACACTCAGCGTTGTGGGTGAGTGTACAGTGTAACCTAGTGAATACAGTACTTTTTAGCATTTTATTTTTTTAGCCTCACTTTCCTTAGGTAAGACGAATATCTCCTTAAATTGAATAAGGCACCTTGTTTGTTTTGCCCGAAAATGTAGTTTTGGTACAGCACGGACCTAATTCAAGCAGCCTCACAGAGACCTTTGAGAAAGAATATTTTAGTCCTGTTCGAAGCTTTTCCTCTGATTTAAATGTTTCCATAACTATCTGTAACACAAGCATCTACAGTTATCTTTCATGCAGAGTATTTTTTCAGGCAGTAAGCAGAATTAGTTAATTTATAGACTCTAAATAAAAAGTGGCAGTCAGGGTGCTCTTAAGCAACCTCACTAACTTTATGAGATTTCTCCTTAATCTTCTCGTGTTGACACCGTAATTATTTTGAAAGGGGAGGAGCGGAGAAACTACACATACATTTACCCTGTCTTATAATACGTTCGTTCGTTTGTTTATTGGACTACATCAGTGGCTTCCTGAATGTCTGATCTGGGTTATAAATTCAGACGCATTTAATGGACAAGACCGTGGTACCTCTCTGAACAAGGAATAAAGATAAAAACATTATGTAAATATATTCTCACGGTTATTGTAAGAACTTGTATGGAGGCAGAATTTTGTGAGTATTTACAGTGGTGTTTTCATAATTTTTATGCCGCCAGCAGTTCTTTAGGGTGAAAAAGGAAAATTCTGTACACCTGGAAAAGAATGACGAAAGCAGCAGCAGCAGCTTCTTGTATGTTTCAGTAACTCCAAGAGGGTGTTAGATTTACCGGTTGATTGACTTAGTACTATTACTACATCAGTGTTACTCTTTAGGGTATGACGCAAATTACTGAAACTTGTTTGGTTTTAAAAAAGATTACATGAATCTGACAAATCAACTGCTTGAAAAGAAAATGGACTAAAAAAGAAAAAAAAAAAAAAAAATGACATTACTGATGTGTCAGATTCCATGAGAAAGTTAATATGGTAAATTATTTTCATTGAAAGATTTAGCAAAAGAAAACTTGAGTCCAAGAAAAGGAAACTTTAAAGTCCTATTTAATTAGCATACATAGCTAAGCTTTACTCTTTTTTTTTATTTTTTGTTTTTAATAGGAATGTACAATTATTCTTTGCAACAAAATCTTGCCAAGTAAGTTAGAAAATTTAACTTTGTACAGTTTTGCATATCTGTTTCTTATGAATTATGTCTACTAGCAGCAGTGTTCCCATTTTTGCCCGGTGAAAATTCCAGTCTTGTCTTTACCTCAGAACAGAATTATATTTCTCTTCTCTTGCTCTTTCAGAGAGGTTTGAACACTCATAGAGTATTTTCCAACTGCTGTGAGCGCTTAATGAGACAGTGAATCTTCTCTCAATAAATAAGTATAGAAACGTATAAGAAAATACGTTAATTTTAACCGAACAGTTTAAGTACAGGACTCATGGTAAAATTAATAACTGGGCGACCATCATCAACCCACTTACTGTAATGCTGCGTACTTCTTGTTTCACCTTTATCATTTTTCTTCTGTATCTGCCCTCCTCTTTTCCTATTTCTCCCATCTTCCTTGTCACTTTTCATTACTCTTTTTTCCTTTTCAGGCGTCTTTACATTGAGTGACAAGCCTAATGGTTTCCTGTAAACCAGGAAACAATTTACAACGCTGGGTGGTTACCATATGATCAACCCATATGTGTTCCCCACTTGTCAGCAAGTGGGTTGGCGGAGGGTCGGTGCCCTTTCACGCAAAACAGCTAACTCAAAGGCAAACGGCCACCCCTTACGGGATTATGACATCTGGCTGTAGACAGACAGATAGGCTAATGTGTTCATTTAGTGCAGTTTACGTGTGCCTAGGGAAAGTGCTTAATATTTCAAATGATTTTTGGAGGCTCAAGCTTACTTGGAATATATAAAACAAATTCGTAGGCAAAAGTAACGTCAGAGATGAAGATTATTAATAACACCCTTCGACCAAGCAACAACAAAAAAGCTTTAGCGTATCAACTGGAGACCCAAGGGTTGTACTCACAAAGCTTATTACCCAGCTTTTACTATGAGCACATGTACATAGTAGTTATTATGAGGAATTAATTTGTCATGGCGTTTGCTTAATTTTTCCTTCCAATTTGGTTGTGAAGTGTATCGTAGCCGAGTGAGTGAAGAGAAAAACATAAAAAGTCAATCTTATACATACAGCTTATACACAAGAAAGTTTATGATTATGACCCCAGAACTTACCGACTTTGGCCGTTGTTCGTGATGTACTGAAGTTTGTGCGTCCTGGAGCCAATACCACTGTGCTCCATCACGGTTCTTCTTCCACCACAAGTAGTTTTCCCAACTTATCTGAGACTGCTGCTGATGAAGCTTCTTCAATTTGGTCCACTGTTGTTGGAGTTGGTGTTTTTGTTTGTAGGGTAGAGTGGGCATTGGTAATAGAAAGAGGCTGTAAGTACAAAGGTCAAAATACTGATATATAATTTTGTGTCATCGCATAGATGACAAGGAAAGTACCCTCAACACGCATTAACCCCAGGCTACGGCACGCAACCTTCGATTTACCACTTCACGTCCTTGTTTTGTTTAGGTGCAAGCAGGTTTAGCAAAGAAACTTTGCCCAGGTCTCTCGTGGTCGGCTGTGTCATGATAAACGGACACTGATACTAGACAGATACTCCTACTCAGCAAATGGAAATCAGTTACAGATATAATCTTGTTTATCACCGAATCTCACAGTCATGCAAAATTTACATCAACTAACGAATTCAGTCATTCAAACAGCAACACACTTTGTTAGGTAAATGAATACATTTAATAAACAGTGAATACATAAAGTCGTCAAACTTGTACTGTAGGCTATGTAAAAGCTAATCGAGAATTGTATGAATGAAGGCTATGATGTGAGATGAGAATGATAGTGCGAGAAGTAAGAGCCATTACCACTATCAGAAAATGTGAATATAAAAAGTCATCAGAGTACAGGATTTGCAAGATCTTTGGTAAGTCAAGAAGGGGAAAACTGAGGACAGAAAGCAAACGATGGTGATGATTTAGTCAGTAAATATAGAATGTATGAGGGAAATAGATTATCCAGGCATCAAGAAATCCGAGATGATCATAATGTAATGGCATCAATGAAAATGCTAGGCCACAGCAAATAATTCTTTTAAAACTAATTCTGTGACAAGTTGGAATTAAAGGTAGAACTGTTAGTAATGACTTCCTTGTTTTATCACTGAATCACAGAGCACAGAGTGTGCCCTTTCCTCCATTTGTCTTTTTCTTTGTTTCCATACTCCAGTTTTCCATTTATCCTCGCGTAAAACTTTTCTTTACATTCTTACTGTTTGGTTCCTTACTCTTGTTTTATGTTTTCCCCATATAAAACATTTCTTATGTTCCCATCTCTTATCTTCTTGTACCGTTATTCTTATCTCTCCCACTCTCATATTCCATTTACGGTATTTTACTACCCATCCCTTACTTTTCCCGTATCTTCTTTACGCTCACTTTTCTTTCCTCACATGCCTTATCTCCCTCTTTCCTCTGCCTCCCTCCAGGAAGAAGAGTCTCTGGTATTCACGTGTGTTCTGCCATCAAGGGCCACCGACTCTGCATCCGCCGCGTCCTGAATCGCTGATGTTTTGTTACGCCTCTTTGTAGCATTGGGGAGGGTGGAGGGACTGGGGAGAGGAGTAATGGGGCGGGGAGAGAAAGGAAGCTGGCAGGGAGGAGTGCAGGGGTGGCGGAGGGGAGAGAAACCGGGCCGGGGAGGAGTGGGTAGTTGGGGAAGAGGTAAAAACATTGAACTCCCACACTAACAGCATCAACATGTAATCTGCACCGAACAAATATATGTTAACACTAATTCATCCCTGTTATCTTGTGATGAAACCTCTTCATTTCCCCTTAACCTTCTAGACAAAGAAAAAAAAATCCCGGGGAGTGTGGAGATGGGGAGCTGGGTGCCAAGGTAGTAAGTAGCGGGAAGGGCTGGGGAGATGGGAGGGGGAGAGGAGTTAGAGGGAAAAGGTAGGTAGGGAGCGGGGGTAGAAGACTGAGAGAGAAAAGGTGGGAGAAATAGAGCCAGGATAAGGGAGAGGAGAAAGTGTAGCGGAAATGATGGGTGCTGGAACAGTAGAGGAAGAAGTACGAAATGATGGGCATAGGAACACGAGAAAAATAACAGGGGGAATGGTGGGCGTTGAGACAAAAGAGGGAAAAATGGGGGAATCATTGTCATTGGAGTTTGAGACAAAGGAAGATTATTTGGCACTGAAGCAAGAAAGAAAAAATATGATATGATGGGTGTTGAAAGAACTGATAACATGACAGGTAAAAGACAAAGAAAAAGGAAAGATGATGGGCACAAAAGCATGGGAAAAAGACAATGAGAATTGGTGTAGGAAGTGACAGGAGAGAGAGAACGATATATATGATCAATGTAGGGATGAGAGAAACAAAAGTGAAAAAAAAAAAAAAATGGGCATAGAGGAAGAAGACAGAAATAAGTAATGAAGATAATATAGTAGGACCAGTGAAAAGGAATATATATGAGTACTACGCGACAGTGCATGTGTAAGGGTGCGCACTAAGATATCCATTTATTTCCGCCTAGCTCAAGAACGACATTTCTTGCCAGGACACGCCACTCTCCCCTCTATATATTCTACATCTTGTTCTTGATGGACATTAAAGTTACTGAGTAAAGGACAGTTATTGGGTCTGAACTGAGTGTGTCTTTTGAGAACATTTGCACCTGGAGCCCTTTCCTCATTTGTTTTGAAACTGCCAAGACTGAACCGTGTGGCACGCTGGCATTAGTTGAATGAAAACTGGAATATACATCAGATACCTTTACTTAATGTTGCTGAGATATGAGGAAATCAGCGGAGCAAAAGATAATAGATGGCAGCAAGGTAGTTAGATAACAAGAACTATGCCACACTCTGTCAACAACTTTAGAAATATTAAGGGCTGCTGCATCGTATTCTCCCTGATGGTCAGTTGACTGATGGATAATATGAGTAAAAGAGATTGAGTAAATCAACAGTGGATCAGTTGTGTCGAAAACCATACTATCTGACACTAAGTTTTTGGATTCAATATGTTTTACAGTGTGCTTATTAATGACAATTTCAAGTACTGTACTAAGAGATGTGATAACTATGGGTCAGTAATCAGAGGGATCAGAGGAACCTCTTTCCTTTGGAAGTGATTGCATATTGGCTTCTTTCAAAGAAATAGAGAATGAAAAAGTACGTGTCCATGGTCTGAGTACTTTACAGTAGCTACAATAGAAGCAAGCTCAGGGGAAAAGCTTTTTAAAATCTGTTTTAGGCATTACATCTGGACCTGAAGCTTTGTTGGTTGATAAATTGTCTAGGATAGATTTTACGTACAGGCGCCTAGTTTGTATCTTTAGTGGAGCAGTTTTTGGGATAGTCAAGTTCTAGTACAGGAACGTTCTGACCTACTTCCTCTAAGGAAGAATTTCTGGCAAATTTATTGGCAAGAATATTAGCTTTTCCACGAGGGTCATTCACAGTGTTGCCTTCTGAAGATTTTAGTGGGGGAATGGGTGATGGTATATCAAAGTTACGGTACTACTGAAAAGAGCGAGGGTTGACCCTAGTATTCTATTGTCATTAGGATTATTTAATCGTTTGGATGCTTGGTTATAGAGAAAGTTTGATTTAGCGAGATTTATTACTGCTTTTGCGTGAGCTCTGGTAATTTAAAGTTGATTGAGGGATTCGATAGCTTTCGACTTTAAGTATGAGTTATATACGAAAAACCTTGGGATCGTTTCTCTAAAACAATTTGTTGAACCATTTTGGGGAATGCTATCTTTTGGTAAATTGTTTACTGAGTATGAACAACTTTATACCAACTTGCATTAAGTCATTAATGTTGGACTAGGTAGAACTGATGTCAGTGAAGATGATTGAATGTCCTGGAATATCAGCTAGACAGTTTCTAAATCCCTTGCAGTCTGCTCTCTCAAAGTACCATCTGGTCACCCTAACTGGTTCAGAATGGGGATGTTTAAGGCAACTGAAGAATGAGGCTTTGATGAGTCTGTGGTCAGAGGATTCATGTGGTGACAGTGGTACCTCTATCTTGTATTATCTGGGCTAGGATTATCTGGTATATTGGTCAGTTGCTTTACCAGTTGCTTGAGATTAAACGATTCTGCATATAGCTCGCATTCTAGACCAGTATCACCGGTCATGGCAGAGTGCAATAACGATTCTACAGTACATTATGGATGTTAAAATCACCGAACGCGCTTCTTTCAGTAGCAAGGATGAGGTTAAGGTTGGTCAACTCTGTGGATATATAATTAAAAACACAAGGATTTGTTGGGGCACAGGGGGAGCTATAATCTTTATAAATATATGTGGTTATGTTTAAGTAAACTAGTTTGTATAATGAGAAGTCAACATTGATAGAAGTGAAGTTTACGGTAGTGTCAAATGAGTATACAGATTTACTAGAGCAACAAGTGCCACCCTTGATACCTTAGTTAGTGAGGAGATGTTTACCAGAAAACTGTGTGGGAATGTCAGTAGAGGGAGAGATTTGGTCTTTGCGAGGAATAAGGCTGAAGGAGATATGGATTCAGAGAAGAAGTGAACAGAATTCAGATTGGTACTGTGACCACGGATGTTGGTAAAATACTCGAATAAGGCTAAACCTGAACTTCTTCGCTGACAATCATAATTTGTGGTAGAAATAACCGCTGCTGGCACAGTCTCTGGATGGCGACCAGGAGAGCCCTGTGCCGCTAGCCCTACCCAACTGGTGGTGGCTATCCGAGATAACACAGAATTTGCTCTTAATAATGCAGCGGCCATTGTGAAGGGGGGATGGAATAGGTGTGATGGGTAATGTGCATGTAGTGTGGTTTAGATAGCTGGAGGTAGATGTTTGAGAGAATGCTGGCCTGCTCTCTGTATCAATGAAAATTATGAAAATGTCCAACGAAGAGAGATAGTCAGAAACAGGTGCGGGGTGGTGGAATGGGAGCTCCAGCTCACCTTGTCACCGGCTTGCCGTTCTCCTTGTTCGCCCTGGGAGTACCGCCCTCTTCGACCTGTGCTACAGTGTACTCCCTATGTGTGTGTGTGTGTGTGTGTGTGCTTTAGAAGGAAAAGTCACACTAGCCAGTTAACCCTCATATGGTCAAAACAGCTCTAGTACCTTGTTGCAGCTAATACTAGGCGACATTGTTCGGCCGAGAGTGAGTAAAGGAGCCAGAAAATATAAATGTCATAATAAACTTTTTTTATGTTACGGGCAATTCCAGTATTCTATTCAGGCAAACGCCGGAGGATAACATTCAGCTCACGGTAAGTCATAAAAGCCTGAGAGTGTTAGAACCCGAAATCATTTATGTCATTAGAGGCAGTGACTAAAGCTAAATCGACAGAGACCCCACAGAGAGACCCCGCCAGAAAACCATCCCATTGTGTTCATAAATAATTGAGTGTGATTAGGACTGAATCGGTGTTTTCATCTGTTACTCAAAACACAGGTAGCGGAGCACCTGTGGCTCTTTGTAGGCGAGAACTGTATTGAATGGTTGCCGTTGAGAGAGAGAGAGAGAGAGAGAGAGAGAGAGAGAGAGAGAGAGAGAGAGAGAGAGAGATTTTCTCCGGTCAAAGTGTTATGAATATCCTATGTTTTGCTGTCGCTGATAACTATGTTTCACGGGTGTAATTGATGTACTCGAAAGATTTTTAAAATAAAGGCTGTCCCTTGTACTTTAATTGTTTTCATTTTTCTTTTCTAGGGCTTAATTAGTGACGGTTTTATTGAAAGCTCTTGATGAGAATCTAGCGTTGTCGTATTGTTGGATGCAGTGGAGGCTAATGAATTGTGAGTGCACGGTGCTCCGACAGAAAACATTACCATAATATGGAAATTCCTTTACCAGTCTATTCCATCGCTGTTCTGATGATGCTCCGGAATATTCATCATTTTAAACTTAATTTTAGTACCTTCTGTGTTATGGTCATAGAATGAAGCAAAAGCGATCAAGTGTTAACGAAAAAGTGCAAGAAATCTACGGCACTGAGGGAGGAATGTGGGAGTGCTGCTGCAAATTTGAAAACGATAACGACGCAAAACGAAAGGAAATATTTGGTGGTGTTGCAAAACTGAGAGATTGCGAGCTGCAGATGTTCTTTGAGAGGAAATGAAGAAATTATGCAAAACACACAGAGATGTAATATGTTGATGCAAAGGTGAGGCAGAGAGATATAAGTGCTGATGCAAAACCAAAGGATATTAGAATGTGTTGATGTAAGATGAGGAAGACGTTGATTACGCAGAACTTCGTAAGGGATAATACAGTGCTGGTGGAAGGTTGAGAGAGAGAGAGAGAGAGAGAATATTGACAAAACAGTGCCGTGAAACTAGTGTTGTAGCTTTAGGGAACCTGTAAGGTGGAGAGGGGGGCAGTCAATCCCTTAGCCCCCCGAGTGACCTCCTCCACATGAAACTTCGAATTGTTTATAGTATTAACATTGTACACCAGAGGGCTTCCCCAGAATGAGGTTTGACTCCATCATGCCTGTCGTCCCCCCGCCTGCTTCCACATGTGACGACCTGGTTCACTGCGCAAAACTCAGGAACAAGTGATGAGATGCTGATGACCCCAAAATTAATGAGGTTATGAAGTGTTAATGAAAAACAGGAGAGTTTATGGTGTTTTGATGAAGCAGAAATAAAGAAAAGATGAGCTGGTGGATCAAAATTCAGTGACAGGTTATGAAGTGCTTAGGTAGAGATGATAAGTTAATGACCCTCTCATTGTCAGGACAAATCTCATATTCTATTTCAGCTAACGCCAGACGATTTAATCAGTTGAGACAGACTCATAAGAGACTGAGGGTATTAAAACCGTCACTATTAACACTCTAATGATCGCATCTTCTCAAGTACTCTATTGCAACTAACGTCAGATGATTTTACTCAGCCAAGGGTGAATCACAGGAGCCTGAGAGTATTAAACAAAGCGTTGAACAAAACAGAACCAGGAAGACATCAAATTTATGTGCAATACCTAAGTGCTTCCAAGAACCAACGCATTTTATATATAGCTTTCTGTCTAGACAGTGACAACAAAGGTCACTGTTGCATTGGACCAAAGACTTTTGTGTGTGTGTGTGTGTGTGTGTGTGTGGAGTAAAATACAAAGAAACTAGAGGCACCCAGAGGGGGGAATCACACCAGCCACGAGCTGATACATATCTAGCGCGGCTCGGAATATGACCTTGACTTTGACCTACTTTCACCAATTTCGAATTCGTAGGACATT